>NC_057727.1:66368024-66425236 GCF_004010195.1 Chiloscyllium plagiosum
CCTACCTGCCTATCTCCTTTTCCACCTATCCACTCCACCCTCTCCTCCCTGACCTATCACCTTCATCCCCTCCCCCACTCACCCATTGTACTCTATGCTACTTTCTCCCCACCCCCACCTTCCTCTAGCTTATCTCTCCACTCTTCAGGATCACTGCCTTTATTCCTGATGAAGGGCTTTTGCCCAAAACGTCAATTTCGAAGCTCCTTGGATGCTGCCTGAACTGCTGTGCTCTTCCAGCACCACTAATCCAGAATTCATTCTGGGAAGAGACTCACAATAATATCAGATGGGATTAAAATTAAAAGGAACACAAGGATATGACCTCAGGATGTGATGAAAATAGGTGGGAGGTGTCAGCACAAACTCCTTCAGTCAGGGCTGTTCCCCTGCTCAACATTCTACATAATAGTCTAACCAACCTGGAGTCAATATATAGGAAAATAGGGTCAGTGGCACTTGCTCAAGAGTCAAAATGCTGCATAATCTGCCTCACATGAATCACTCTGGGCACACCTTGGTAATAAAAAAGACAAACAAGAGACATCCTTTACCCATTGCCAAAGCAGGTATTGGGCAGTTTTCAATGAGGTGCTAAATGCCCATTCTGGTACCTACTGCAACTCTGGGTGTTCAGAAACCAGTGCCAGTGCCAACAGCCTCTGGGAAAATCAAACAGCAATTAAATGGAGAAAAACTTTAATCATCACTGCTCCAGAGATCTCCAAATCTCACTCCCAACTCCAACCTCCAAATATAGAATCAGAATTACTAGGCCCTTTATATAACTGCAGGTAATATCTGGCTTTCTGTGCCACAGGAATCTATGGAATCTCAAGCAAGTCCTCAAAAGACTCAGGTCCTGGTGAACATTCAGCAATGCTTACTCCAGGTGCTCCAGCTTCCTCCCACAATCCAAAGATGTACAGGTTAGGTGAGCTGACCACGCTAAATTGCCCATGGTATTCAGGGATGTGTAGATTAGGTACTAGGGTAGGAGAATGGCTCTGGGTGGGTTACTGTTCGGAGGGTCAGTGAGGACTTGTTGGGACAAATGGCCTGTTTCCACACTCCAGGGTCACCCTAAAGATTAAGCTTCAGAGTGTTTAAACAATCCTTCTATGAGCTTAAGGACAAGCAGCAAGATACCATCATTCCCTGAGCTGTTGCGACAGAGCGCACTGTATTTAGATTATTTCATGTACAAATTGAGAATATATAATAATTACATGTGATACATGAGCTTTGTATGAATCACCGTAGAAGTTCCTTGTGACAATGATTATGTAGGCTCAATATATTGATGAGCAATTTCTATTAACTGGTGAGAGAAAAATTGTGCCTTTTTTACTAAGCGCAATGCTGTCATGCACATGGAGGGAGATGATGGCATTGTGGTAACGTCAGTCGCGTAGCAGGCTAATGTTCTGGGAACATGGTTTCGAACCCCACTACAGCAGATAGCGAGAGGTGAATTCAATACAAGTCTGGAATTAAAAACTTGGCTAATGGTTGTCAACAGTCATAAAAAAATCAATTTTAGGGAAACAAATCCGCGATCCTTATCCTGGTGCGGCCTATATGTGACTCCAGCCCCACAGCAATGTGGTTGACTCTTAACTGCCCTCTGGGTAATTAGGGATGGGCAATAAGTGGTGGGCCTGGTCAGCGTTGCCTGCATCTCATGAATGAAGAAAGGAAGTTCAAATTCTATCATTAACACTTCAACATTATATTTTCCAGACCCCGAGTGATTCCTTGTAACCTTGGCTTGCACACCTGCCTTGAATCTTATGAAACAATGCCAGTATAAATTGATAAGATGTCCACACACACACACACACAAAGTTCTCATTTAGGGATGCAATAGATTATGTGCCAACATCAGATACTTTCAAAATTCAATTAAGCTTCCTGGTAGCTGGTCACCCAATGTAAACTAGTTGTAAAGGAGGAGATGAATTAACTGATTACAGTATTAGGAAGGAGACCAAAACTACAACCAACCCAACAAGCATGAGCACCTCTACCCAAGTACAGATGCGTTGTACAAGACAGTTAGTACTTGACAGTGTTGACTGACATGAGATAAACTATGCCTATCAAAGCAGGAGCTAACTAGCGTTTAGTGTTTAGCAGTAGCTCGCAATCTAAATGTACTTAGTCTTCCAAGAGACTCTTATGTATCTCACAGGCATGTATAAATAGCTATTAAGTACCACAGAATAAATCTCTTACTGGTTTTCAGGATTCACCCAGAATTCTGCTTCATGTGAGCATCCATCCCCACATGGTGTCAGTCCTTTGGATCGGCAGCATGTGGATGGCACGGTGGCTCAGTGGTTAGCACTGCTACCTCACAGCACCAGGGACCCATGTTCGATTCTACCCTCAGGCGACTGTCCATGTGGCATTTGCACATTCTCCCCGTGCCTGCATGGGTTTCCTCTGGGTGCTCGGTTTCCTCTCACAATCCAAAGATGTACAGGTGAGGGTGGATTAGCTATGCTAAACTGCCTACACTGTCACAGGGTTGTGCAGGTTCAGTGGATTAGCCATGGGAAATGCAGGATGGGCCTGGGAAGGATGCTCTTCGGAGGGTCGGTACTGACTTCATGGCTTGCTTCCATACTGTAGGGATACTATGAACTTTGTGAATCTATAACATAGAGAACTATCAGTTCTGAAGAAGGGTCACCGGACCTGAAACGTTAACTTCGTTTTCCCTCCATAGATGCTGCCAGACCTGCCAAGTTTTCCCAACAATTTCGGTTTCTGAACTTGGTATGGCACCTTGTCAAATAACAGTACATCCACCAGCTCCCCTTTATCCATATTCTTTTCCTCATAACTGCAATAAATTAGGAAAGCACACAATTTTTGTTTCACAGACTCTGTTTGATGACATGAAGATGTTCCAAGTGTCTTGCTATAAACATTATTATTATTATTATTATTATTATTATTAACAACAACAACAATAATAATAGTTCCCTTATGATAGGCATTAAAGTAACAAAGTTTCCTGCTCTGTCTCCCTCCTTTCTTGGACACAGTAGTCACATTTGTTATTTCCCCCATCTAAAAGGGACCTTTTCAGAGTCTAGGGGGTATTTTGGAATATTAAAACCAACACAGCTAATGTTTCAGCAGCACATCTCTATGACTAAATCGGTCAGGACCTGGGGATTTCACAGAATCCCTCGGGAGTGTGGAAGCAGGCCATTCAGCCCACTATCCATACCAACCCTCCAAAGAGCAGCCCACCCAGACCCACCTCCCTATCCTTTCTCTATGGGAGGTAACCAGAGCACCCGATGGAAATCACCCCAGACATTGGGAGAATGTGCAAACTCCACAGAGACAGTTGCTCGAGGGTAGAATCAAACTTGAGTCTCTGGTGCTGCGAGCCACTGTGCTTTTTTTAAAATCAGCATTTGTTAGCTTTTCAGTTGAATAACGTCCTCAGTACTGCTTGCCTGGTGATTGCAGTTGTTTTAAGTTCCTCTCCCCCCCTTCATCTTTTTCTTAAAAAAATCTTTCCTTTAATTGTTCAGACTCGTGTGTTCTCTAGAGGACCAAGATTTACTGCACTTTATCCCTCTATAAATACTAGAAGAAGCTTTTTACTACACTTTAATATTTTGAGCTAGCTTTCACCAGGACTCTAATTTCTCCCACCCCAATCTTTTCATCACTGTGAAGATGACTGGCGTGGTGATGGCCTGGTGGTATTATTGCTGGATTGTTAATCTAGAGATCCAGGTAATTTTCTGAGGACTCCATTTCGATTTCTGGCACAGCAAATGGTGGAATCTGAATTCAATAAAAGTCTGGAATTCAGAGCTTAATAATGACTCTGATTGTCAGGAAAAACCTCACCTGGTCCCCTAATGTCCTTTAGTGAAAAAGACTGACAAAAAGACAATTCAATTGATTAAATTTAATCACGTTCCTATGACATATAGCTTTCAGTCACGTTTCTTACTTGCAAAAACCCAGCAAGTCCATGCCAGTGTTCATATTTACTCAACCCTCCTCCCATTTTCCATCTGACTCTAACATCGCAATCCTCTAGTCTCTTCTGTGCACGATTAGTACCATCTTGACTTGGAACTAATATTTCTTTACTGTTACTGGGAAAACTTCCTACCACACCCTCGCTAATAGATCAACTTATAGCAGAGACTCGCAACAGTTTAAGGCAGCAGCTCACTACCAATCTCCCCAGAGAAATTAGGAATGGACAATAAATGCTGGTCTTCCCAGTCACTCCAACATCTTGCAAATGAATAAAGATGTCTAGCAAGGCCTGAAATGCAACTACAATATTCCCTCCCACCTCTCCCTGTGATAGTGAATGCCATATTCTCATCAATTGCTGGATAAAGGAAGTTCTTCTGAGCTCCTTATTGGATTTGTTCAGAACTAACCGATGTAATATTGATGACTTCTAGTGAGGCTGATGTGCAAAAGGTGAAATATTCTCCCTCTATCCAATCTATCATAATTTTTTGACATTTTAAAGAACTTTATTAAGTCACTCCTCATCCACTCTTTTTCAAGAGAAAGGAGGGCCAGCCAGTCAATCCTTTCCTGATGTGTACTAACATAAAGTCCCTGGTTTCTCATTCTATTTACTACATTCAAGAAAGGGGATAGGATATCAGATTTCTTGTGCCCATCATGAGGGATGTGGAAATGACAAGGCACTTGGGGGTCTGGGGGGAAAGAGGGTGGTCGGAGAGACAAGGGAAGAGGGTGGTCAGAGAGGAAGGGGAAAGAGGGTGGTCAGAGAGAAAGTTTGAGGGGGGGTGGGGGTGGTTGGAGATTGATGTAGTGGCTGGACATTAGGCCTGAGTTCAAATTGCCAAGGTGCACTGGTGCATTGCACTAAATAAAGATCAATGTGATCACTCGGCAACATGGTGAAGACCAGATGCCACATGGAGACACATTCACTGACGTGTCAGTTCGTTTTACATTTTGTGGCACTGTAGTCAGGTCCTGGGGACCAGAATTGATCTCCCTGACCACTGGCTCCCAACAACTTTCTGTTAGTGGCTCTGGCTGACCTTCTGGTATGTTCCAGCTGTCACTGAACCATGGGGTCTTGCTTTGTGCTCACCTGCACCACTATTGCCTCCAGCAGCTCATCCACCAACTCTGAATCCTCTCTCCACCCTGGCATGTGATCTTCACACGTCTTTAAACTGCTACAATATTATTCAGTGCAATTTCCCTTTAAGAGGGACAGCCTGCTGTTAAAAGGTGCAGGTCTGGTGCCACCAGATGATGCAGGGACAATGTGTTTAGCAGGGGCCTGAATGGTAGAGACAGCCAGAAGCAGAGAACTTACCCACTCAATAGATACAAAACCTTGCACAAGGGATGTGGCTAAATACTTAAATGAAAACACTGAATTTCAAGGATGAACAGTAGAGTAATGGGACTAACTAGGGACACATGAAGGAGGAACAAGGGTAGGCCATTCCCCCATTCAATAAGATCATGGCCAACCTAATTCTAACCTCAACTCTACAGTTTTGCATATCCCTAACAATCTTCCACCTCCTTGGTAATCAGGAATCAATTTACCGCTGCCTTAAAAATATTTAAAGATTTTGCATCCACTGTCTTTCCAGAAACTGGGTTCCAAAGACTCCTAAATTTAAAAAAAGCTTCTTCATCTCAGTTTTAAATTAGCCACTGCTAATTTCGAAACGATGATCTTTCAGTCTGGACTCCCCCACAAGTGGAAACGTCATCTCCACATTCACCTGGTGAAATCCCCTCAGGATCTAGGGAGTGTTGCTGAACAAAGAGACCTTGGAGTGCAGGTTCAAAGCTCCTTGAAAGTGGAGTCACAGGTAGACAGCAAATTGCCAAGGTGCACTGGTGCATTGCACTAAATAAAGATCAATGTGATCAGGATCTAGGGAATGTTGCTGAACAAATAGACCTTGGAGTGCAGGTTCAAAGCTCCTTGAAAGTGGAGTCACAGGTAGACAGGATAGTGAAGGCGGCGTTTGGTATGCTTTCCTTTATTTGTCAGATTATTGAGTATAGGGGTTGGGAGGTCATGTTGTGGCTGTACAGGACATTGGTTAGGCCACTGTTGGAATATTGCGTGCAATTCTGGTCTCCTTCCTATCAGAAAGATGTTCAGAGTGTGGTATGTGTATGGAAGTGATGGAGGCTGGTACAATTGCAACATTTAAGAGGCATTTGGATGGGTAAGTGAATAGGAAGGGTTTGGAGGGATATGAGCCAGGTGCTGGCAGCTGGGACAAGATTGGGTTGGGATATCTGGTTGGCATGGACAGGTTGGACTGAAGGGTCTGTTTCCATGCTGTACACCTCTATGACTCTATATCTTACACATTTCAATAAAGTCACCTCTGACTCTTCTAAACTCCAGAGTATACAAGCCCAGCCTATTCAGCCTTTCCATAGAAGACAATCCATTTCTTCCAGATATTAGACTAATAAATCTTCTGAACTGCTTCTAATGCATTAACATCCTTCAAAGGTAGTGTCTAGTTCTGTACACAGTACTTCAGATGTGGTCTCACCAATTGAATAAACTCCTTCAGAGAGCTAGCATAGGTACGATAGCTGAATAGCACCCTGTATCCTCCAATATCCTAGGATGCAACATTTAATTCTATTAACATATACTTAATAAAAGATAGATTGATTCACCTTTTGTTTGAAAATTGAATGTTAGCGTGTTCCTAATGTGCAACTAATTTTAAGCAGGTTAAAGCAGCATTTTTTTGTTCGCTTTAACCTATCTCTTGTTTTCCTACAGCAGTTCATTAGTTGCATCAAAGACCAATGAAAGAAATTTGGGTAAATTAGAATACATTTGGGAAGAACAGCTAGATGATGGTTAAGTATGACCCAAATGGGTTACTAAAGAAAGTGATAAAGAGGATTCCATTTATGTGTACATTTAAATGCACCTGACAAAGCCATTATCTAATTAAAGTTTACACATCAATAAACCTTTTACAACTCAATTATATGTTTAAAAGGTACATTTATCTTTATCATTTACCAATTGTGTGTGCACACATAACTCTTAAAAGCTTAGCAAATTATCTATGGCTTTGATTAGGCTGCTCTACAATAAAAGAACATAAATATACAGACTAAGGGCAGACCAAACAGTCCCACAGGTCTCTGGCCGATTGAACATTACCTCAATTTTGCATTCCGGCCGACTGCCCAAGTAAACTTTGACTCCCCAAGGGAAGAACATGCAATTACAACGTGCTTTCCGCAATCTAGGATCACACCCAGTCCTAGAGGAAGCCTGGAATGTTATGCCTGAAGGCTGCAAGGAAACTTCAAACTGCAGCTTTTCAAAAGGAGATGTAATTCACAACAAACTGGATAGTGCTCTCATGTGGCTACAAACATAATGGAAGATCAATTATACCTCTCAGCAGAAAGTCATCTCCTATGGATTATATCCCAATCTACAGACTGGGATATAATCTATCCTATCAAAATTGTTATGATATTAAAGCTTTAAAGAGGTGCATTTTGTCTTTTTTAAAATTTTGAACACAGAGGTACCAAGCTGATTTTTGAAAACTCCAAGTAACAGCTTGAGGTTTTTAAAATAAAAGTTGGAAAACACAAGCAGCCTGAACGGGTGTGGTCAAGCTCCCTATATTGGAACCATTAATTAGTATTGGTTAATAATCTTTTATCCTGTTATGTTTCCCAATAGAGTTAAGTTATACTAATTTCTTCTTCTTGTATTTTAACTAAGGTGAATGAATAAAGTGGGATTTGTTTCAAATGCTGGGCACTTGCCTTTAAAATAAGAAAATTTCAGGTCTCGGCTATCCTCTTAATGTATTTTGAGAAGGTCTGGCCTGTTTCATAATAAAACACAATGAGGAGGAGTTTACAAAAGCCACCATTTCTGATTTGTGTACAGTAGTGGGCTAATGTGTTAGTATGCTGTGAAGATTACAGCTGGAGGACAGCCATTAGACACCTCTGCACTCCAAGTGAAGAAATACTGTCTTGCTCCAACTGAGAGAAGCCTGGCTCACCAGTGAAATCACAATTGAACAGGACAAAGAACAAAACCCTTCCTGTTAACTTGCAGCATCAGTCTCAGAATCAAATCTCAAAACTGCTTCACAATCAACATCAGCAACTTCAGCATCATCCCAACTTAATGGCCGCAACGTTTCCCCATCTTCTCTTCAAGGAACTGATTCACTTTTACCTTTAATCTTTTCAACTCTCATCTTTTTACTCGATTACTTTTTACAGTCTATGTGCACGTGTCACATTTGATTTATTTTCACATTTAATAGCTAAATAGACTCCTTTAAAACTTCAGGAAACCTGGATAATTTGGTTCCTTTTAAAACACAATTACATTTGAATTGAGGGAACAAAGTATCCATGAGGGAAGGGATCTCTCTAAATTAACCTTGTGGCAACCAACAGAAGGGGTGAATTAAGGGGGTCAGTTCAAGCCTCCTCAGCTGATGGCATAACCCACTTTGGGCATCCCTGTCCAGAAAAGGAACACAATGGTTGCCCAGGGAATGGTTGTAACAAAGTGTATCCCCATTTAAATAAAATGAATGTACCCTCCTTGGACATGGATACAGGCACAATATTCCCAAACACGCCAGTATAATTTTGGTCCATTACTGAATAGCTGTTATTAACAACACATACAGAATACATCACCATATTAAACACATACATTTATACACACTGACCCCCAAGAAAAGCCTAGACATGCGACAATGCTTCTGAACTGGATCTCAGAGCTGTTGCCTTTTGAAATTGAGCAATCCTAACAGATATCCAGCCAACTTTCCTCGGCACTTAGCCAAGCCTATGCCAGACTGCACTAGGGCACTGGTTATATGTCCTGTAGAGAGAGCCACAAGGATCTGACAACCAGTCTACCACAGAGGCTCAGTCCAACTTGTTCCAGGAGAATCGTCTCCGTAATTAAGCTGCCTAATTGCACCTCGTACACACCAGTTCATGCCCCGATCACAGTGGAGAGCTAAAGCAGCCCAACCGTTCAAACAAGTTGGGGAAATATATACGGAAATACATTTAATTAACCTTCAATAAAAATACGCCCATCATGCTAAATCGGTGGCGGTGGGAATTCAGAACCTATTTATTTTCTTCAAAAAGAGGCCTACAATTATACACAATTACAGAGACAAAATTATAGAGGACGTTAAATGAAAGTAGAATTATTGGGAAGCCCCATATTGAATACTGTTATGACATTATTTGGTACAGTGATATAGCCGTAATTGTTATATAGAAACACAGGATAGCAATGGCACTGGGAGCAGAGCGACGCCTTCATCTATCCGACTACACAGAGCTGGTTTGTTGTTGAGATCCAATAGATCCCTATTACTGCCTTCGCTTGCCAAGCCCATCTCAAAAACCCAGCATGCCCACAAACACCTTCTAATGAACATCTCCTGTGTTGCCATCTTCTGCCACTCTTCAGAAAACTATTTCCAACTCCTTCACCTGTTGTGCTGTTTCCTAAGCACTTCCCCCACCCCCATCCGCCTGAGCGTTGCAATACCAGGCAGTCCCAACAAGAGCAAGAAGTCAAAAAAGCATTAACTGAGCTGCCTCTCAATTGCACAGAGTATTTTCATAGAATCAGAATCCCTACAGCGTGGAAGCAGATCATTTGACCCATCGAGTCCACACCAACCGTCCAAAAGAATATCCCACACAGACCCACCCCCATACCCTATCCCTGTAACCCTTCATTTCTCATAGCCAATCCACTTAACCTGCACATCTTTGCACTGTGGGAGGAAACTGGAGCACCCGAAGGAAACCCACTCAGATATGGGGGGAAATGTGCAAACTCCACACAGACAGTCACCCGAGGCTGGAATCCAACCCGGGTCCCTGGCACTGTTAGGCTGCTGTGCTAACCATTGAGGTAGAGAGAATTTTGAGGGATAAGCATTGAGTGATAGCACTGTTAAATTCATTTACCAAAATTACAAAAATTAATAATAAACTACTCGCATGAAATGATTTTGTGTTCCTTTATTCATAGCTAGAGGTCAGCAAGACGGTGCTTAGCTCCGGCTGCAACCCCAACCCCTCACTAACATATTAACTACACCCCAAACCCCTCACCAAAGTGGGTATTGACGGTTGTGCAAGGGTTTGAATGGGTTAATGCTGAGGAATGTGAACTGAAGGTTCAATAATAGGTTATTGCTTGGAAACTGGAGTTCTAAAGAGGAGGAGCAATGTACAACTATGTTTTATTTGTACTTCTACATTGTGTTCAAAAAAGTTTTATTTAACATGGGACTACGATCATTTGAGTTCAGAACAACACGCCTACATGCGTCTTGAACTGCATTTGTTGCTCATGTGTGTTAACGTGGATGATTAAAGTCTTGAGGTGAACAGTTCAGTCCGTTGCACAGAGCAGGAAGACAACAAATAGCTACTCACAATGAAGTTCATGAAATAGAACAGATTACAAAGGAAGAAAAGCCAAACAGTATTCCTCCGGGAAATACTGCATCTAGATCCTGCTTCTTAGCAAGAAAGTATTATGTCAATGGCCATCACAGTTCTCATAGAATGACAGAATTCCCTACACTGTGTGGAAACAGGCTATTTGGCCCAACAAGTCCACACCAACCCTCCGAACAGTATCCCACCCAGACTCATTCCTCTGCCCTATTAGTTAACATTTCCCCTGACAATGCATCTAACCTACACATCCCTGAACACTGGGCAATTTAGCATGGCCAATTCACCTAACCTGCACAGCTTTGGACTGTGGGAAGAAACCGGAGAACCCGGACAAAACCCACGCAGACACGGGAAGAATGTGCAAACTCCACACAGTCGCTTAAGGTGGGAATTGAACCTGAGTCCCTGGTGCTGAGAGGCAGCATTGCTAGCTACTGAACTACTGTAAACTCAGCATGACAGAGAGTGTGTGCGTGTGGGTGTGGTGGGAGCAGTGTCACTATGTTATCAGATAATCCACAAGTCCTCCCTGAAAAAAACTGAACACTGTTGCTTACCAGGCCTGTTGGCTCTAAAATGGCTGCTATCTATTACGATATGTGTCCTGTTTCTGAGTTGGGCTCCTGCTTGCATTGGTTTTAATATTTCTGAGAATTTAACTTTGGAGTCCATTTTTTCTTATATATAGAATCCCCACAGTGTGGAAACAGGCCATTTGGTCCCACAAGCCCGCAGAAGATTTCATCTTCAACTGGAAGTCTTCACCAATTGCTGTTACATTTTCTTCAGTGGATACAGGTGGAAAGATTACAGATAAAAACAGGAAATGCTGCAGAAACTCAGTGGATCTGACAGTGTCTATAGAGAAAGAAACAGAAGAAACATTTCAAATTTGACACAACTTCTGCAGAGAATTACAGTTACCTGGGTCTCGCACAAAATATTTGCGATGCTTGGGATTGCTGATGTGCGCATGTCAAGCATCGGAATACAAATTTGACGACGAGATCTCCAGCTAATTTGCAGCCACTTCCAGATCGGAACAGGCCCTAAGCTCACTGACATACTCTTAATTGAACGAGGGAAGCAAAGCATGGGGTTCAGTCAGTCAAGTCATTTTGAAAGACAATTGCTGACTTTTATACAGCATTAGAGCTGAAAATGTGTTGGGACTGAGACAAGGTGGAGGGAGGGGAAATGAGGAAACTGGAGAAATCTGAGTTCATCCCTTGTGGTTGGAGGGTTCCTAGCCCTCCAACCTATTCCTCCAACCACAAGGGATGAACTCAGATTTCTCAGATTTCTCCAGTTTCCTCATTTCCCCTCCCCCACCTTGTCTCAGTCCCAACCCTCGAACTCAGCACCACCTTCCTAACCTGCAATCTTCTTCCTGACCTCTCCGCCCCCACCCCCACTCCGACCTATCACCCTCACCTTAACCTCCTTCCACCTATCGCATTTCCAACGCCCCTCCCCCAAGTCCCTCCTCCCTACCTTTTATCTTAGCCCGCTTGGCACACTTTCCTCATTCCTGAAGAAGGGCTCATGCCCGAAACGTCGATTCTCCTGCTCCTTGGATGCTGCCTGACCTGCTGCGCTTTTCCAGCAACACATTTTCAGCTCTGATCTCCAGCATCTGCAGTCCACACTTTCTCCTTTTATACAGCATTACTCAATTATTGGCCCACCCACCCCGTGTGGCATAGCACCATCAGAATTGCTGATGGGTTGAAAGACCAAAGACCGGGCTCCATATCTTAAAGAAGGGTGGCACGGTGGCTCAGTGGTTAGCACTGTTGCCTCACAGCACCAAGACCAGGGTTCAATTCCAGCCTTGGGTGACTGTCTGTGCAAAGTCCACACAATCTCCTGTCTGCGTGGGTTTCCTCCCACAGTTTAAATATGTGCAGGTTAGGTGAATTGGCCACGCTAAATTGCTCAATGTGGTCAGGGGTGTGTAGGTTAGGTGCATTAGTCAGAGGAAATGTAGAGTAATGGGGCTGGGTGGGATACTGTTCGGAGGGTCGATGTTGACTTGTTGGATCAAATGGCCTGTTTCCACACTGTGGGGATTCTACATAAAAAACAATTGGACTCCAAAATTAAATTCTCAGAAATATTAAAACAGATGCAAGCAGCAGCCCAACTCAGAAACAGGACATTTATTGTAACAGATAACAACCATCACAGAGCCAACAGGACTGAATACAGGACCTTCACATGTAGGTTAAATTAAGTCAAAGAACTATAGGCCAGTAACGAGTGTATTTTTTTTGGCACAGCTAAAGGAATTGCACAAAGTACGTACAAGATGATGGCAGAGTAGGACGCTCAGCCAGAGGTCCTCCACTTTGCCAGATCCTTTTCCTTTCTTTTTTACTTCTCTTTTCCGCAGTTCTTATCCCCCACCGCCATGTTTTAACTTCTTCGACTTAACCAGAGGGAAAGAAGAACGGGGGCGAGTCCAAGTCCAGCCCGGCACAGGAGACGGGTCGGACACCACACCTAGGCGAGAGGAGAGGTCTGGGAAGGAGCCTGGAGCAGAAGGCAGTCTGAGCCCAGGCCAACCTGGGAGACGGGTCCTGGAGATAAGGCCTGGGCAGGAGCCCAGAGTGGGAGATCGTCCAAGCTCAGGCCGGCCTGGGACAAAAGTCCTGGAGGTGAGTCCCGGGCCAGAGGCCAGCGTATGGAGGAAGTGAGGCATCATGTTCTGAAGCCCTGCGAGCACAGACTCCATGAAAAGGACTGTGATTTGAGGACATTTGGAAAAAATACATTTTGTTCTTATTCTGGACTTATTTTTACCTAGGTGCCCTGTACTATGACGGTGCCAAAGTGGCGACTTTACAAACCTTTCACTGCACTCATTCGAGTGCATGACAATAAATATATTCTCCACTGCAGATCAAATCATTGCCCTCTACTTGTTTGGGACAAACCTTAATGAGTAACATAACAATGAAAATAATGTGCAGATCTCACACTGTCAAGAAAGGAGTCCAAGTCAATAGCCAAAAGACCTACCAATTTTCCAAATCCAAAAGAGAACACGTTCTGGAAGAAACCTCTAGACAAACCTGAATTTGTGAAATCAGAGACATCTTTTGTGAGGAAAGGATGTAGTAACAGTAAATTATGCAAATAAGTATATAATATCAGTGATATGAAAAAAAACAAAAGCTTTGGGGAGATCTGCTGTATAATGGTCTGACAGGATTATCACCCAACACAATAATGTCACATGGACCAGAACAGCTTGGGACCTCAAAACAGTCAGACCTCCCATCACAGTCTCGCAGTCTTGTAACAATGTTTATCATCAACGGATTGCTACCATGCAAAACGTGATGTCTGGTTTAAGATTACAGCCTCTTCTTTTTAAGACTACAAAGTGGTTTTCCTCTTTCATACAAACTGGCTGAGCGGATTCCAACCAGGAAAGAGGGTGATGGTAGCAGTAAATCTACCAGCTGTAGCTTTTACCAAGCTGAGCGGTGTTGAGAATCCATCACCACAAGAATACGAGTCACACCTCCTACTCACCACAGGATTATAAACCACACCCCAACTCACCAGAAAATAATGAAGCACACCTCAAACTTATCACAAGTTACATAAACCACACCAGCTCAGAGAAAGAATGGAGGTTCTTTATTTCAACCTGTCTGAATTACCATCTACTTGGTTTGTTTCAGTCAAAGGATTATAGCTTCAGTGTTGACATTGGTGTTTCTGCTTTACCATAGAAGTACCAATCTCACACCCAAAAAATACCTCAAAGAATCCGAATGAATACAAAATGTGAGCACCGTGATGGCTGTCAGGACTGTACAGCTTTATGTTGACTCATTAAACAAAAATAAAACCGCTTCGATTCCCATTTTGTACCTTACTACTTGATCTCAACTCATGTAGCAATGGGATGACCACAATTAAACTCGGTGTTGCTGAGCTTAGGCGAATGGAGATATGTAGGTGTGTGGGATTGGCTGCAATTTCCCTCAAGTCTAATATTCTGCTGATTCACTTTGTCCACAGTTGTACACAAAAGGCATCCATGACCATAGACAGGTTTGACAGTGTCAGGGGAGGTCGAGGGAAATCTAAGGGGAGGGGAAAACCAAACCAATGCCTTTCACTCTTACTGACTCGGGTTAAGTGTTGGGCTGGCAATGACGCTGTCACCTCAAGGGAAACAGTGGGGAAGATCAGCAGCATGTCAAAACTATTTACAGGAACTGGGAAGTGTCTTCAAGAAAGAAACACACAGCACAACCAGATGCATGTCCAACAGAATATCCAAAATATATGGATCTAGATGTGGATGCACTCAGACCTTCTCAGAGCCCATTACTATCACAGTACTACTCCTCCTTGAGTAGTGGTAAGCAGCTCAAGCTCCTGTCAGTTCCAAGGTACCTGTTACATTTTGGAACAGAAGTTAGTACAGGCTCAAGGGGTTGAATGGCTGCCAATTAAAAAGACCACAATGATTGGTTTGTCTTACAAATTTCATGTTGCCTTCCACCAATAACATTTGATTCCCCTGCCCAACAAGGTCCTAATTCTGTCTTTAAAATACTCAATGACACCAATTCTACCACATTCTGAGGCAGAGAGTTCCAAAATCTCAAAAGAGACTTTGAGAGAAAAAAAAATTGCCTCATCTCAGTCCTAACTTGTGCCTCCCAGTTCTGGACTGACCCACAAGAGGAAACCTCCTTTCTCCATTCACTTTATCAACACCATCCAGGATCTTACACACTAATCAAGTCACTCTTCTCAATTCCAGTAGAAACCAGCCCAGTCTGTCCAATCCTTCCTCTTACAACAAACTGGTCACTTCAGGTATCAATCTAGTAAACTTCCTCTGAATCAACTCCACAGTTATGTCCATCCTTAAATCGGGGATCAAAACCACACAGTATTCAAGACATGGTCTCAACAATGGTTTGTTTAACTGCAGTATAACATCTTGAATTTTAATGTTTAATCCCTCTCATAATACAGAATAGCATTCCATTAGCCTTCTTGATCACATGCTATCCTTAAATGTTAACTTTTAACATACATCTGAACACTGAAATCCCTCCATACGTCAGAATTCTGCAATTATTCTCTGTTTGAGAGATACTCTGCTTTTTAATTATTCTTGCCAAAGTGAACAACTTCACCTTTTCCCCACATTATACTCCATTTGCCAGGTATTTGCCTACTCACACTCTGTATCCACCTGCAACTTCCTTATGTCTTCTTCACAACACACGTGCCTACTGATCCTGGTATTGTTTGCCTTTGTTCCCCTCATTGAAGTCATTGATGTAGATTGCAAAACATTGGGGTTCCTACTGAGATCTCAATGGAACTGGTCTCATCCTGTCAATCAGGCTAAGATCCAGTTGGCAGACTGTTGTCTGCCAATCAGCCAATCTTCTATCCACATCAGTATGTTACCCCCTACACCATGAGCTTTCATTTTCACAAAAACTTTTAATGTGGCAAATGTCTTTTGGAAATGCAAGCAAGGTTTAGTGATAGACCCCCTTTATCCACAGTACATGTTACTCCTTCATAAAATGCCAATAATTTGCCTTTAACAATACCACACCGACATCAATTGTTCTAATCATGCAGCTAGAAGCTCTTTAAATGATCAATTCTAACACCTTACCCATTTCAGACATAAAGCTAACTAGCCTATTTTCTGCCTCCCTTCCTTCTTGAAAAACAAGTTGTTACGGTTACTACTTTCCAATCTGACTGAACCTTTCCTAAATACAGCAAATTTTATAACATTACAACTGATCTCAAAAACCTCTTAAGACCCAAACATGAAATCCATGTGGACCCAGAAACTCATCAGCCTGCAGTTCCATCAGCTTGCTAAGTACCACCTCCCTAGTGGTTGTAATTTCAATAAGTTCCTCTTCTTCCACATCCACCTCACAATTTATAGTTATTGCTGGAATTGTACCCTCTACACTGAAGACGGAAGCAAAATATTTGCTCCTTCCATCCGTCATTTCTTTAGTATCTACTATTAAGGGCAGCATCATGGCTCAGTGGTTAGCTCTGCTGCCTCATAGTGCCAGGGGACCTGGGTACAGCCCCAGTCTTGTGTCACTGTTTGTGTGGAGTTTGCACATTCTCCCAGTGTCTGTGTGGGTGCTCCAGTTTTCTCCCTCTGTCCATAAATGTGCAGGTTATGTGGACTGGCCATGTTAAATTACCCAGTGGCCAGGGATGTGCAGGCTAGTTGGATTAGCCATGGGAAATGCAAGGTCCCAGGGATGGGGCATGTCTGGGTGGGATCCTCTTTGGTGGATCGGTGTGGTCACCATGGGCTGTATGGCTTGTTTCCACACTGTAGGGATTCTATGATTAATTTCCCATTTCAATCTCTCAAGACCAGTTTATTGACTCTTTTCCTTTCTAAAAACTTGTAGAAACACTTGCTCTTCATTTTCACATTAGAGGCTGGCTTCCTCTCAAATTTCTTCCTCCTAATTGACCTTTAAGTCATTCTTTGTTATTCTGTGTATACTGCTCAATCTGACGTGCTAACACCTTTCTGCAAATAATTTTGATGCTTCCCCAAACTTTAAAATCAAAAATCAATCAATCATGAATGGTGGGTCCTCCCTTTAGAATGTTTTATAGTAGAATATACTTGAATATTCCAAAATATCTGTCAAGTCTCTCTTGGCCCATCCTGTAGCCTAGCATGCCAGTTCACCTCAGCTAACTCAGCTTTCATGCTCATAGTTGCCTTTGTTTTGGTTTCAGACACTAGACTTAGAGCCAGCCTTCTCCCGTTTAAAATCGGATATAATATTCAATCATACTGTGGTCACTGCTTCCATGAGGTGTCTTTACTCTAATTGTTACATAACACAATATCAAGTCTAGTGTCTCTGGTAGCTTAGGTAACGACCTTCGTGATGGGGGATGGAGGTGTACAGGGACTGGATGTCCATGGTGAAGATGAGGCGTTGGGGACCGGGGAAGCGCCTGAAGAAGGGCCTGTGCCCGAAATGTCGAATCTCCTGTTCCCTGGATGCTGCCTGACCTGCTGTGCTGTTCCAGCAATAAAGTTTCATCTCTGGTAGCTTACAAAACGTGCTGCTCTAAAGAAATCAAAAATACCAAATTCTACAGCTATCAACCCAAATTTTCCAGTTTGCATTGAGCTAGTCATGATTATTGCTGTCACTTTACCTTTCTTCTTGGATACATTGTCCCACATTATGGCTATTGTTAGGAATCCTGTAGACCACTCTCACTAGTGATCTCTGATCTTCTGAACTGAAATCATCTCGAACCATTCTACCAATAAAATCTTTTATTAGGGCTCCTAATCCTCTACGTATAATATTCTTAAAATATTATACAAACCTCAGTATTTCGGGCTAAGCCCTCGTCATCCTGAAGCCACATCAGTGATGGCGATCAGATCATGTTTTATCCCCTTAATATGCACTGCCAAATGGTTTAGATTGCTGCTATGAATTCAGATAAAGAAAGCTTGGCAATTAACTGTCAGTCATCATTAACTGTGCATACTCCATGACAACACCCCTACTAGAGTCCACTTGCTTACCAATCAGGATGCTCCTCAGACAGTATAAATGTTGGTTTTGCCTTACGTGTAAATTGTCTGATAAATGCAAGACAGAAATCTTGAATAACAGCTGTATTCCTTCAACAATACTCAAGTTCTGTAGAACCAGCTTTTTTTTAGTCTTTACATTACATTTGCAGCATCTAGTCTTGATTATTGATAAAGTCTAAGGCTTTCTATCCCTTCCTACTATAGCCTGACCCTCATTTTCCATATCACTACATTTTCCTCTTTACCTTATCTCTACTCTTTAATGTACCACACCTTCACACATTCGATCCCTTTACCCAGTGTTTAATTTGAAACCTTCCTGGTTTCATTATATTTGTGGTTTGCAAGAACACTGACCCCCAGGTTCAGGCGCAGGTTACCCCAGTGGTCAAGCTCCCACCTTTTCCGAGTACTGCTGCCCCACAAACAGGAATTCACCTCTCTCACACCAGTCTTTAAGGCATCTTATTCATTGGTCTAATTTGGTATACTCTATGCCAATTTGCATCCTATAAATTTAGTGCCCAGCTCCTCATACTTGCAAGGCAGAACCTCCTTCCTAGTTCTACCCACATCATTAGTATTTACAAAGATCACATTCTCAAGTCCATCTCCTTCCACTGCAAGTTCCACTCCAGCCCTAAGCAGATGTCCTGAGCCCTAGTATGGAAAGCAACACAGCTATCCCACTCTTTACTGTGAGAATATTGTCCACCCTCCTCACCATACTAATCATCTATTGATTTCTACCACACACTCCCTCTTCCTATCTTTGCCTTCTTATCTCCATCGCTTGCCCTATCTGCAGCTTCGTCCAGCTTTGAGATTAGCAGGGTTCAATTCCTTGTCTAACATTGGAACACAATGGAGGAAAAGCTATCCCAGCATCCACCGTGCAAGTGAAAGTCCTCTATTAATACTATTGCTCAGTCATACCCCATAGGGATGACAAGGGATTGGGACACTCAGACAGAAGATGGGGTCTACCCCTTGACATTCAATAGTGTTACCATCATTGAATCTTGCAGCATCAACATCCTGGGGGTTATCCTGACCACAAACTCAACCGGACTCACCACAAACACAAGAGCAAGTCAGAGGCTTGGAATACTGTGGATAGGAACTCACCTCCTGACTACCAAAACCACTTGCAAGGCACAAGTCAGGAGTGTGATGGAATCCTCCCCACTTGCCTGGATGAGTGCAGCCCCAACAACACAAGAAGCTTGACGCCATCCAGGACAAAGCAGCCCACTGGACTGGTACTACACCTACAAGCGTCCACTCCTCAGTGCACACTGCTGCTGCTATCTGGAAGATGCACTGTAGAAATTCACCAAAAATCTTCAGACAACACCTTCCAAACCCACAAGTACTTCCATCGTGAAGGACAGGGGCAGCAGATATATGGGAACACCCACCAACTTCAAGCTCCCCTCCAAGCCACTCACCATCCTGACTTGGAAATATATCACTATTCCTTCGCTGTCACTGGGCCAAAATCCTGGAACTCCATCTCTAATGGCATTGTGGGTCAACCCACCATGTGGACCGCAGTGGTTCAAGAAGGCAGCTCACCACCACCTTCTCAAAGGCAACTAGGGACAGGCAATAAATATTTGACACCAGCGAGTAACACCTGCATCCGCAAATTAATAAGTAAAAACAAAAATGAGTGGAATCCACTGTGTTCAGGAATGAGGAGCATCTACTTGTGTAGCACACCTCCGCAAAGCTGCATAACAGCTCGCTTTGAGACCTTTTGAGTTTGTACAAGCAGCCTCAGAATGAGCATCTTTAAATAGATGCTCAGAGCTGCAAATTAGCTTTAATGTACTGCACGGGGAGCACTTCAGTCAGAAATAAAGCCAATCTCAGATAACCAGAGAAATTGCTCCCTGTCCAAATAGCAGAGGAGAATCGTGCTGTTACAGGGCAGAGCGTGTGACAAAGATCCATCAGCTTGGTTTCATTGGAATGTCATCCCTCCTCAAAAGGTTAGCTTTTTGATACAGCCTAAAATCCAGGCACTCCCCACTGCTGTCAGAGCTGCCGTAGGATTGCCAAGAGAATGTGGTGTCCTCAGAATCGCCCAGAATGCTTCACAGCCAGTCAGCTACAGTGAAGAGATGCTACTGTGCCAACATGAGCATTGCAAGATTCCACAAAACTGCACATAAATATTGGCCGGAACCGGAGAGATGACCTCTCTCCTCTTTCAATCACAATAATGTTAATTCTATTCAATTTCCGAGATGGTGCTTTGGAATCTATGATGACTACCTGAGAGAATAGGTTCACAATGCTGACAGGACAACACTCTCTCAATATTGCACTGCAGTGTCAGTCTATATTTTTCTCAACTCCCTGAGAGTGTGGAGGAATTCTCAGGACTCTGCTCTTTACCCAACACACAAATCACATTATTCTATCATGTGGATACTAGAATAATATGAAATATTCTGGACCCTGCCTAACCAATGGCGTACACAGTTCTGGCATAACTCCCTGCTCTTAAACTCTAGCTTTGGCTGATGCAAAGTATCCCTTCATGACTAACATCTACCTGCCGTGCAATTCTCATGGATCTCAGGATATCAGTTTCAAGGCCTTTCAGTTCTTGACTGCAGTTCTCAAACTTGTACCAATCATTGGGTATTCCTTTCCCTCTCTAAATGCATTATTTCACTATTTCCAGGATTGAATTCTATTTGCCCTTTCCCTGCTCACCCTACTAGGTGCATTGACTAGATCGGTATATAGCTTTCTTCCTCACCAATCATATGATCATTATCACTGTCATTTCATGCTTTTTATCTCCTCTGCTTACAATGCACCAAACTCACCTATTGGCAAACTTGGATATATGACCTGGTCATTTAACTAGACAGTTCCTGACTTTGCATGCCTGCTTTCAGAGAAAGAGACCCTGAAGGTGTGAACTTCATTTGCCACAATGGGGCTGGACTATAGCTGGGCCAGGTGACTGTGCAAAGCCGCCACAAGGACTGCTGGATGCTATGGTGGGCTACTCGAAAGATCACAGTGCTCCAGAGACTTCGTTCCAGCTAAAAAAAAAACCATCCCTTGCCTTTACCCCCGACAAGCTGCACACTCCCCTTACCTTGTCCGTGCATTGTATCTCTTATACTAAGTTACGTCTCTGTCGGTGACATCTCAAACCCCCTGCTAAGCTACTCCCTTCACCCACATCAAACCTTATGCCTCCCAATCAAATATTGGCACATCCATGCCCACCACAGACTACAGAACCAATCACATAATATAGAACCGATCCACTCTGTAGTGACATTAAGATGAATTTAAAACAAAAGTTTCAAAAGAGATGGATGTACCATTCCACGTTTTTTTTTAAAAATCTCTCTTTCGTCCAAATGAAAATGTCGATCATTCAGAGCATTAAATTCAGTAGTAGCAGAAATTCCAAATACTTGAAACCTCAATTTTGGGCAAGTATTCAATTGAAAAGGAGAAATCATACAGTCAGAATCGTCAATCAAGCAATGTTTTCCTGGGGCTCAGCTGTATCAATAATCTAATGGTTTTCGGAGTTCTCTGCAAAAAGAAAATCAGGTTTGGCACTGCAATATTGTTGGAAGTATTATCTTTCGGATGAGCAGGTTACCTATTTTGACTTGTGGGCAAATTTTATCCTTCAACCAGAACCAAAAACAGATGATCCCGGCATTATCGCATGTTATGGGATTCTGCTGTGCGCACGTTGGCTGCCAAGTTTCCTGTTTTACAATAGCAGCGATAACCCAATTGGGTTTCCAGTGAAACACTGCAAGCATGCAGGGTCAGCCTAGCACAAGTGCTGGGTAAAAACAAGGACTGCAGATGCTGGAAACCAGAACCTAGATTAGAGTGGCGCTGGAAAAGCACAGCAGGTTAGGCAGCATCCGAGAAGCAGAAAAATCGATGTTTCGGGCAAAACCCCTTCATCAGGAATAGAGGCAGGGTGCCTGTAGAGTGGAGAGATAAATGAGAGGGGGGTGGGGGTGGGGAGAAAGTAGCATCGAGTACCATTCCATGTTTTAAAAAAACCTCTCTTTTTCGTCCAAATGAAAATGTTGATCATTCAGAGTATAGAATGGGGGTGGGGATGGAGGTGATAGGTCAGAGAGGGTGGTGAAGTAGCTAGGTGGAAAAGGAAGATAGACAGGTAGGACAGGTCATGAGGGCAGTGCTAGCATAAGTGCTGTACAAACGCAATTTCTTTCTGTCTTTCACTCATCTTCCTCAAGCATCATTTTCTAGCATTTCCTCCACTTTCTCAGCCCTTTTCTTCCATAATCTTTCAAAATGGAGCTTAGAGCAGTTTAATTACTCTACAATTTACCTCAATAAACTTTTGAACTTGCCTGGCAGGTCTTGGCCTCAGCCCTCTCTTCATGGGACACTCTCAATTAAAGAGAGAGAGAGAGAGAGAGAGAAAAAAAAGCCCATTAATTTATTTTATAGAGCCGAGGAAACTATTTATCAGAATTTAAACCAGATTTAATTCCTGCCACCCGTCATGGTATTAATCAGCACACATCTGTCTTATGTTGAGTTCTTGGTCTTGCAACAAAATTCTCAAATCAACGCATACTTTCCAAAGTTGCTGTAAGTCTTTTGAGCTACTATGAATCTCTCTGGCCTAGAATTTCTGCAAAACATGAACCGTTTGCCTTATTCAGAAAAACGTTCATGCACACAAGCAATAGCACTGGAACTTCTTTATTTGCATCGGTGAGAAACTGCTTATGAACAGAGTGTATGCAGCAGGAAAACTCAGCAGTCTTTACAAAGATAGACAGTGTGACCTGCATTCATTTGGAACCAGATTTTCACCTCCATTCCTGGAGAAGAGGAGTGGGGATGTGGCTGTATTACCACTCCCTTCTCCTCAGGTGCTAATCTGGTAAAAACACACTCATCCACACTTGCTAAGGTTCACAGCTCTGCACCCAATTGAAAGCCAACACACATGTCCCTCTTTCCACCCTGCCTACTCCTCCTCTCCACCCACCGCCCCCCCCCCCCACACACACACACAAACAAACTTCTGGGTGTAGAACGAGGGACTGAAATGGTTGGGACGCTCCCCTTCCCCCCCCCCCCCCCCCCCAAATTATTCGATCCACTCAAACAGAATTTAAAACTTCTTTGATCCAGTGAATGTCACTCTCGGATTGTGGGGATTGGAGTGTTGGTTTAGAAACTGCAGCACTTGAACGGCAGCTAAAAGAAACCTGCTTCTAAATCTTGGATCATGACCACTGGAAGATGCTGGCAGAGAGGGTGAAAAAAAACAACACAGCCCTCTTCAAACTTTTCTCAAATGAGAGACCGGTCAGTGACACCAACAGGCCCTACAGGGGTAGTGAGCCTTTGGCAGAGTTACCACTGGAGCCCACGTCAGATTGTGCAGGGTTCAAACTCCACTCAGATTGGGTTCAAGGCACAGCCAGTCCACATCAGCCTCTTTCCATCCCCTCTGTTTGTTAGCGCGGTCCTTCGCTTCCTTCTCCTTCACATTTTCATCTATTTTCCAATTAAATTCACCTACATTCATACAGCAATGGAGTTGTACAGCATGGAAACGAACCCTTGGTCTGTACAAACCAGACACCCCAAACTGACCTAGTCCCATTTGCCAACACCTGGCCCATATCCCTCTAAACCCTTCCTACTCACATACCCATCCAGATGCCTCTTAAATGCTGTAATTGTACCAGCCTCCAACACACCCTCTGGCAGCTTATTCCATACACACACCACCGTTGTGTGTAAGGGAAAACGTTGTCCCTTAGGTCTCTTTTAAATCCGGTGACCCTTCCTCAGAACCAGCAGGGAGACCAGAATTGAATGCAGTATTCCAAAAGTGAACCTTCTCTGGAGATAGGCAAAAGTAAGGACTGCAGACGCTGGAGATTAGAGTCGAGAGTGTGGTGCTGGAAAAGCACAGCAGGTCAGGCAACATTCGAGGAGGAGAATCGAGGTTTCGGGCAAAAGCGCTTTTCATCATCTCATCACTCCCTGGGGTTAAAAACATTAGTTTTGTATTTGCTATGGGATTTCTTGGTGATTGGTATGGGTGGTCACTTGTCTTGTTCTCCTCTGTTGTAGACAGTAATGTTTATGAGGGAGTTAATGCTCACATTACATCAGCTTCACCCATTCTATTGATGGAACACAGTCTGTGGTGCAGATAAGGTGTTCTACACTAGGAATTGGAGCGAGAGATTTATCTGAAGCATGGACAGGTTGGACCGAAGGGTCTGTTCCCATGCTGTACATCTGTATGACTATGACTCGAACTCCAAGGTTGTAGTATTTATGCCTGACCAAATATCACTGCCTCAATTGCCTAGGCCAATTATCTTCAATGTTTTTAAGACCTTCTCTCCAACATAAGGTCAGAGGTAGGAATGCTTACTGATGATTGCACAAATGTTCACTGACATTCGCAACTCCTCAGATAGTGAAGCAGTTCATGCTCAAATGTAGTAAGACCCAGGCTTGGGCTAACAAGTGGCCAGTACCATTCATGCCATACAGATGCCAAAGAATGGCCATCTCCAGTAGGAGAATCTAAACATCACTTATTGACAATGCCCAAACCATCAACAAAGCCACCACACAAGCAACACCCTTATCATGGGAATTACCATTGACCGGAAATTGGGCAGGACCAGCTTGATAAATAGTTTGGCCTAATGTACAAGTCCGCAGCTCTCAACTCTTCAATAGCCTGTCCAAGCCACAAGTCAGAAGGGTGATGAAATTATCCCCAATTGCATCTTCAATAACAAATCTAGATATCATCCAGGACAAGTCTGCTTGTTTGATTGGCCAGATCCACGGACATCTATATCGAAATGCACTGCAGAAATTCAAAGACCCTCAGACAGCACCTTCCAAACCACGACCACTTCCACCTGGAAGGACAAGAGCAGCAGATACATGGGAACACCACCACCTGCAAATTCCTCTCAAAGTGACTGACTGCACTAACTTTGCCGTTCATTCAGTGCCATGGGGTCAAAATCCTGGAATTCTCTGGGACACCCGCACCAACCAACCCCACCACCCTGTGGCTGAACACTTCAACTCCCCTCCCACTCCACCAAGGACACGCAGGTCCTGGGCCTCCTCTATTGCCACTCCCTAACCACCCGACACCTAAAGGAAGAACGTCTCATCTTCCGCCTCGGGACCCTCAAATCCCACGGCATCAATGTGAATTGCACCAGTTTCCTCATTACTTCTCCCCCTACCTTACTCCAGTTCAACCTTCCAACCGCCCTCATGACCTGTCCATCTTCCTTCCCACCTATCTGCTCCACCCTCCTCTCCAACCTATCACCATTACCCCCATCTCCATCTACCTATCACTCTCAGCTACCTTCCCCACAGCCCCAACCCCCTCCTCCCCTCTCATTTATCTTTCCACCCCCTTGGCTCACAGCCTCATTCCTCATGAAGGAATTTTGTCTGAAACATCGATTCTCCTGCTCCTCAGATGCTGCCTGACCTGCTGTGCTTTTCCAGCACCACACTCTTGACAGGAGTGTTGGTAGACCGTGAAGACTAATAAAAGACCTGGGGGACATGAGGAGTATTTACTTTTTCTGCAGCAAGAGTAATCTGGAAAGCACTGCTTGAATATAGATTCAATTGCAACTTTCCAAAGGGTATCAGTTAATACTTGGGCGGATCGTGCAAACAGCACTGCAGCTGAAACAGTATCAACAGCAGCACTGGCCCTCTGCCTGTTGAAGGGGTAGAATATACAGGGCTATTGAGACAAAGAGCCAGGAGGTGGGCCTAGTTGGATGGCTCTCTCACAGATACAATGGGCTGAAGGGACTCAGTGATTTGATGAGATGGAAGGAAACCGTGGCATCATGTGCGGTCACCATTTCCCCAATCTCTCAGCATCATTCCCCCATGTCCCTCAGTCACATCTTACTGTTTCTTTCCACTTCTATTTTGGTTAGTTTTATTTCCACCCCAGGATACCAAAACATCAGAAAAAAAAAGCACATCAGCTTGTGCTGTCAACAGCTGTGGAAGCTGGACATGTTTCTGACAGAAAGCAGAGTACAGCAGCCAACCCGCACCAGTCACATGTCTCTGGGGACAGTTCCAACATTCTCCTGGCTGAGGCAGAGGCCTGCTCTCTCCACTGAGGCCTGCGGCAGGCTCCACAGGATCAAATAAATAAATACTGTTCAAGCTTTAACCATGCCTGATTTAAAGGGAACGTCACCATAGCAATGTCAACTCTTTGAATGCGTCCACAGACTATGCACTTGCTCCCACACAAAACAAAATTGGAAACTGGCTACATGTTTGAAAAAGAAAGAGCTGTTGGTGATGCTAACTATTCTGGGTTGCCGTGGAAATTTAACGTTTCTCCATACAATACTGAAAGTAATAGGTTAGCAGCAGCAAACGTGACTGGCCTCATGAACATGTCATATTGTCATGGGCAGCAGTACCACATTCTGAGGGTGAATACATTGACATTGGATTAGCTGGAAACACCAGGGCCTCCTCATCTAATTTCCCGCCGTTTCTGGGCTCCTTTGATGGCTGCCAAAGTATTTGCTACCACCCCCTTGTGGCAGGTACCAGTAGGAGGACCACTTCCTGTTGGTCGGTCCCTGTTGTTCAATGTTACTCGGGGTGTCGGTAGAAGCTTTAAAGACCAGCACCTATCCTCCTTCGAGGGATCTGTGAATCAATACTCTTTCAGCCCAAGATAGTACCTGCAAATTTATTTCAGCAACATCACCATAACAGATTGCTCTCTTATCATTATCACCACATTGCCATTTGTGGGACCTTATGTCCAAATTGGCAGTCACTTTTCTCCATTACGATCATAAGATGTAGGAGCCAGAATCAGGCCATTTGGCCCATCGAGTGTGCTGCACTGTTAAATCATAACCGATAAATTTCTCAAACCTAATCTCTTGCCTTCTCCCCATAACCTTTGATCCCTTAACTAATCAAAACCAATCAGTGTCTTAAAGATACTCAATGATTTGGCATCCACCCCCTTCGCAGCAATAAATTCCACAGATTAACCACCTTCTGGCTGAATGAATTCCTTATCATCTCAGTTCTAAAGGGTCATCTCTTCACTCAGAGGCTGTGCCCTTGGCTGCATTTTAAAAGTACATCGATGGCTCTTACGCACTTTAAAATGACCAGAGGTTGTAAAAGGTGTCATAAAAATTCAAGTTGTTCCAGTTTCTGTCACGGCCAGCAAGAGTTAATGTTTTAATAGTGGGGAGAGGAACTAAACAAACCAATGACAGACTTGAATACTTTTGACACAGTTCGGTACTGGATTATGCCTTACACACCCACACTGTGTTTAAAGGGCATTCTGCTCATTTGGTTAAAAATAAAATTCGGCTTCAAAACATTCCCCAGTGTGCTAAGACAGTGCCACTCCCTTAAATTCAAACATTCTGAGCTTTATCTACCCAGTCACTGAGGCATTGCTGCCGTACTGGCTGAGAGAACGTCAGCTACAGACAACAAACTTTGCCCTATTGTCACACCCACTGGCCTTTGACATACCCACCCCACCACCTAGTGACCGAGATCCCTTGCCACTCATCTGAAATTCTTCCATCCCTTGGCACCTCTGAACTATCACCACTCCCACCTATTGGCATCGCTGTGTGGGATCTGCATGTCATTTCTAATTAACTGAGTGAAATTAACTTGTAGACTCTTTCAAAGGGTTTAAGTTGCCATCTTTTTTTTTAAACAATCCTTACATTGTGGAAACAGGCCATTTGGCCCAACAAGTCCACACTGACCCTCTGAAGTGTAACCCACCCATACCTATTCCTCCAACCTATTACTTTACATTTCCCCAGACTAATGCATCTAATCTATACATTCCTGAACACTACGGGCAATTTAGCATGGCCTATTCACCTAACCTGCACATCAGTAGACTGTGGGAGGAAACCAGAGCACCCGGAGGAAACCCACGCAGACACTTGGAGCACGTGCAAACTCCACACAGACAGTTGCCAGAGGGTGGACTTGAACCCAGGTCTCTGACATTGTGAGGCAGTGATGCTAACCACTGAGTCGCTTGGTGAGCCACTGTGCAGTCCAGTGCTTGCAAACAGCCAAGCATCCGATTCCACACAGAGAGGTGTGTTGCTTAATTATGCCAATGATTCATTTATTAAATATTCCTAGAAGGAAAGATGGATAATCTCATTACTGTTCCGGGGATCTTGCAGTTTCGGCACCTCTGTTTCTTACATTTTAGCTTTTATTTACTCAGAGACATCCTGACGTCTTGAAAGACCTGAAACAAATGCAAGTCATTCCTTAAAATCTTCCTTTTCCATTTAGTGGTCTATGTTGCAGGCCACATAGTTACAATCGCCAAATGGACCACCTCTAGTTGCAAGGCAGTGGTCTATATTGGACTCCTTGCTGCAAATCTACCCTCAAATTGTCAGCTTGGGCTTAAGAGGTTTGCTCACTTGCCTCAGAGTTACAAGTGGCTTCAAATCCAACTCCAAGGCTGGAGCTTGCAAAGCCAGTTCGGAGGTGCAGATTTCAGAGGTGCATATTTCAGATAAGATGTTAAGTCAAGTCACAAATCACACAACACCAGGTTATAGTCCAACAGGTTTAATTGGAAGCACACTAGCTTTCGGAGAGACGCTCCTTCATCAAGTGATAGTGCGTCACTCCGAAAGCTAGTGTGCTTCCAATTAAACCTGCCCCTACCCTAACACTAGGGACAATTTAGCATGGCCAATTCACCTGACCTGCACATCTTTGGACTGTGGGAGGAAACCGGAACACCCGGAGGAAACCCACGCAGACACGGGGAGAACATGCAAACTCCACACAGTCAGTCGCCTGAGGCGGGAATTGAACCCGGGTCTCTGGCGCTGTGAGGCAGCAGTGCTAACCACTGTGCCGCCCGTGCCGGTAGTTATAAAAGATCCCACAGAGCTGATTTGCAGGAGGGCAGGGTAGCTCTTACTGTTCTTGCCAATATTTATCTGTCAAATCAACACCACCGGAAAAGTAAACCTGGTCATTGCTGTTTGTGGGGGTTTACTGTGGGCAAATTGGCTACATGTACTAAAACAAAGACCGTGCTGGGAAACAAAAGTGACTCATTGGCTACAAAGGACTTTGAGAAGGCTGCTGAGTCATGCAAAATGTTAAAATAAATGCAAGTCTTTCTTTTCCTTTTATTCATTCATGGGATGTTGGCACTATTGCCAAGGCCAGCATTTATCACTCATTCCTAATTGCCTCAGGGGTTGTGGGTGAGCTGTCTTTTTGAGCCACTGGACGCCTTAGTACTGCTAGGAATGGACTTCTGGGTTCCTGACCAGATCGAACACAACATTGAGTGGCCATTGAGAGAAGCAATGAGTGGACAGGCAAGAGGCTGGAAGAACACAGCGAGTCAGACTGCATCAGGAGGTGGAGAAGTCAACGTTTTGAGTGTAACCGTTCTTCAGAACTGTGGGTGGGGGGTGTAGGCGGCGCTGCATATAAAGGAGGTGGCGGGAGCAGGTTGGTTAAGTGAGGACAGGTGAAGACAAGTAGAGGGCATGACCTGGTTGGTCAATGGGAGGAGTTAATCTGGTTGGTGGTAGGGAGGAGTTGGAGGATGGGGAGGGAGTTGGAGGATGGGAGGGAGGTTATTTGAAATTGGAGAACTCAATGTTGAGTTCTCTAGGCTATAGGCTCCCCAGGCGGAAGATGAGGTGTTGTTCCTCCAATTTGTGATTTAGTTCGTTGTGGCAATGGAGGAGGCCAAGGGTGGTCATGTTGGAAAGGGAGTGGGAAGGGGAATTAAAATGGGCGATGACTGAGAAATCCGGTCAGCCCCCGCAGGTCTGGCTGAGATGCTCGGAGAACTGTTCCCCAAGTTTACGTTCGGTCTCCCTGATGTAGAGAAGACCACATCTGGAGCTCCTGATGCAGTAAACTAGGTTGGAAGAGGGGCAGGTGAACCTCTGTCTCACCTGGAAGGACTGTTTGGGGCCCTGGATGGAGGGGAGGGGGGCTGGTGTACTGGCAGGTTTTGCATTTTCTAACCTCACTCCCTCCGAACGTGCAGTGCTCCACTCTCTCTGCATCAACCCCTGGTTCACCATCAAACCCACTGACAAAGGCAGGTTGGTGGTAGTCTGGAGAACGGACATTTGTGTTGCAGAGGCCGAACACCAAATCTCTGACACCACGTCCTACCATGACACAGCATGCCAAAATCACTCTCACTGTCCATGCCCTCATTGCATCCAGTGATCGCCCCTCCACTGCCTCCAAACTTAGTCACCCAGCCGCACACTGCCCAGTTCTACCTGCTCCAAGACCCACAAGCCCAACTATCCTGGCTGACCCATTGTCTCAGCATGCTCTTGCCCCACCAAACTCATCTTGTCCTACATCCTCTCCATCCTCTCCCCCTTCGTTCAGGCACTCCCACCTACATCTGTAATACCAACTATGCCCTCCATCACTTCAGTAACTTCCTGTTCCCTGGCCCACAGTGCTTTACTTTCACTATGGATGTGCAGTCCTCATACACTTCCATACCTGACAAGGATGGCCTCCTGGCCATCTGCTTCTTCCTCTCCAACAGGCACATCCAGTCCCACTCCACCAATACCCTCCTCCACCTTGCCAAACTGGTCCTCACCCACAACAATGTTTCCTTTAATTCCTCCCATTTCTTCCAAATCCAGGGGGCACCTGGATGGGCCCCAGCTACGTCGAACAGTCCCTCTTCAGTACCCACACAGGCACTGTGCTCCAACTCTTCTGCTGTTACACCCATGACTGCATCACCGCAGCATCCTGCCCCCAGGCTGAACTGGAGCAGTTTGTCGACTTCGCCCACAACTTCCACCCCGCCCTCAAAATCACTTGGTCCATCTCAGACACCTCCTTTTCGTTCCTTGACCTCACCCTTTCCAACCCCAATGATGGAGTCCAGACAGATGTTTACTACAAACCCACAGATCCCCATAACTACACCTCCTCCCACCCAGCATCCTGCAAGAACTCCATCCGTTCTCCCAATTCCTCCACCTCTGCCATATCTGCTCGGACGAGAAGACATTCCACTTGTAAGCATCCCATATGTCCACCTATTTTGAACAATGTACTTTTCCTTCCTCCGTAATTCAGACAGCCCTCTGCTGCGCCACCTCCATTCCCTGTTCCACTGCTCTAAACCCTCCCCCACCAAACACAATAAAGACAGAGACCCCCTTGTCCCCACCTGCCATTCCACCAATCTCTGCATCCAATGCATCATCCTCAATCCCTCACTTCCATCCAGGGCCCCAAGCAGTCTTTCCAGGTGAGATAGAGGTGCACCTGCCTCTCTTCCAACCTAGTTTACTGCATTAGATGCTCCGATCTGCTCTACATCGGGGAAAACAAATGTAAACTTAAAGAATGGATTGCCGAGCATCTCAGCCAGGCCCACAGGGGCTGACCAGACCTCCCAGTCACCGCCAGTTTCATTTCCCCTTCCCACTCCCTTTCCGACATGACCATCCTTGGCCTCCTCCATTGCCAGAACGAACCAAACCGCAAATTGGAGGAACATCACCTCATCTTCCACCTGGGAAGCCTACAGCCTGGAGGACTCAACATTGAGTTCTCCAATTTAAAATAACCTCCCTCCCCATCCCCCAACTCCCTTTCCAGTCCCTCCCATTCCCTTCCACTCCTCCCTGCCACCAACCAGATTAATTCCTCCCATTGACCAACCAGGGGTCGTACCCTCTACCTATTTCCACCTATTCCCACTTCACCAGCCTGCCCCCGCCACCTCCTTTATCTGCAGCTCCCCCCCATACCCACACCCAGTCCTGAAGAAAGGTTACACCTGAAACGTTGACTTCTCCACCTCCTGATGCTGCCTGGCTTGCTGTATTCTTCCAGTCTCCTGCCTGTCTACTTTGGATTCCAGCATCTGTAGTTTTTTCTCATGCACATATTCTGAGACTGTCTGGTGAGTGAACACACCAACAGGTACCAGATTCCATATGTTGCTGTAGGATCCAAATACTACGAGCTCGGACTGTCTGGAACAGCTGGTTTCCAGGTTTTGCACAGAATGGACCTGCAGGCCTTGCAGAGCTTCAGGTAGAGTAGAGCACATCTCATTTCCTACCGTCAACACTGAAACCCTGCCAACCTCAATTGTAACTACTTCTAGGTCAAGCAAAATAAAACTCAAACAACTTAACCAGCGCAGACTCTATCTCATTATCTACAGCACTGGTGCGAATGTTGGGATGGTGAGACAGTAATGATGTAGCTTCGAAGGTTCTCTTCCCTCAGCGTATACTGTAGGGAGGTCCAAGAGATCCGATGGATTCATAAGACTGTGCAAAGTCACAAGATAATGACAAGCATTAAGTAATACCAGATGATTAAATTGTAGCCTCTACCCAGCTCCTAGATATTTGTCATTCTATACACACACCCTCAACTCAATCTTGCAACAATACAGATATGTTTTTGCATTGTTCTAATCCTGAACAAAGAGCTATGTTTCTCAAAGGCCCTACCTTCTCCTTCAGTGATACTTCAGGATGCATTTGAGGACTAATTCTACTGTAAAGATTATTATTACTACATCAAGATAGGTGAATAATACTGAGTTTTTAAACACTGTTAGATTGAAAAACAAAATGGTGTTCCATTAGACAAGGCTACTGCAAGAGAGTGTGCAACATGCACAAATCTTGGACCCCAATAATTTCACAGGAAATGTGACCATCAGTTGTGAGAACAAAACTGTGCTGTGGATTGAAGAAAGGGAGGGGCACAGGGTGATGGAGGAGTTTATACACACTCGATGCACAGGGAAATCCCACGTTTGGCCATGCTCAAAACTAAAATGGTAAGCTCGACATCCAGTGTCACGGATGGGTCTTTGTTTCCGTTTGGGTGACAATTACATCAACATTGTCACAACTGCAACTGGTGAAAGCAGCGCAGTGAACTCACCCACGACAGCCATCTGCCGAGTTTCCAATTCCATTCCAACTTCACCCTTCAAGGCAATCAATTGCTGCTTTAGATGAGGTGAGAGTGGTTAAATTCTAACTGCAGCTTCTCCTTTTCTCAATTTTAACTTACTGGCATGGAGACCCCCCCCCCCCCCCCCCCCACCACTATCTAACACACTGCAGGGGATTCCCTGCGAGTAGAGACACACGCTCCAACAACACTCGCCAATAGTTTCCGCCCCTTCGGGAATCATGGCAAATAATGACACATTCCTGCAGGCACTGACAGGGAGCCCCAGTGACGCATCCAAGAACCTCTAAATAGCACCAGATTCTCGGGGATCACCACGAGGGGGAGGGGAAACTGAGAGAGAGTGACAAATGGTGAAGGAGAAGCAAAGTAACAATGAAAGCAAGAAACAGAGACGAGCTTATTCCTGTCAATGCACCTTTTAATACCATGTTCAATATCCTTCAGTTTGCCTGGCATGGATTGCATTTTTGTTTTACTCTTGATCACATGCAAACCATTGGGACATTTCCCACCAGCTTCTGAGATTGAAGTAATGGGGCAGCGGGTATGAGTTACATATCTCTCAAAACCCTCTGCACATCAATGACCCGCCAACAGCCGTATACATACATTTAATTGCTGCCAGGATTGTAAGAGACATGCCAAACTAGCTATAAAAATAAAACTTGGTCCCCATGTCTTCTTTTTGGCTTTAGAACACACTCAAGAGAGGGATTGGAGCCCATTCCCTTGCAGTAATGGAGGAGGTGGGATTATCCCAGCATTCGTAACAAAAATGGAAGCCCTCTACTAACACCCCTAGACCCTCCAGGCCATTGAGTGTACCCAATGAGGAGTAATACTCTGTAGAGCAAAAAGCCTCCAATTTCAGCAGGGTGGGGGCGCAGAGCTGTTGAGGAATTAGCCTCAATTGCACAACGCATCGGAAACTGCATCCCTTCGATTGGAACGGGTCACCAACAATCTTCTAGATTATTTTACATTCTCCAGTAATGGAAGGCTTCTCTGCTGAGAGCAATTCTGGAGAACAACCGTTAGGCCATTAACGTAAATAAGGTTATTTTAAACCACTTTTTGGATCAATTTCATTTATTATTCGTAAAACTAAAAGAACTAAGAGATAGATGAAAACACAGACAGGGACATAGCAGTTAGAGACAAGTAAGGAGATGGAAACCTCCTGAAAGCCTGCAGCCAGTGTCTCTGACCCAGAGTTTAACAGACAGCAGCTGATGGTCTGTCAGACGGTAGTTTATAGAGAGTGAACATCCGATAAATGTTCACTCTAAGCATTCCGGAATACACCAGCCACATGCCCATAGCACCCCCCTCCAACAATCCCTTTAAGATGCAATTATGCACAGCCACGTGCATTCTTAAAGGGAGCACTCCTGGTTTCAAATGGATTGCATACGAAGAGAAATTCAAGATCCCCAACTGGCTGCCTCTTCAAGTGGGATTCCTACTTGCCTGCGGCATGTCATGTCCCCTGTAGGAGAGACAGCACTAAAAGTAGTCATGTTGTGCATACCTGCCAGAGATTCAAAATGTTGGGCACTGACTCTTTGATGGAAGAAAGGTCAAAATACCTAAAACAAAACAGCGTCTGACACTTATTGGCCTTCACGTCGTCAGAAAGTGTGCTTGAAGCTGTCTTAAACTCGCCAATTGGCAGTCATGTTCTCAATTCCTGGTGTCAACCGTAAATCCAGGAAGATCTGTTATCTCCAGTCAGAATAGGGCTCCTGTCCCTGTCAGCACTCTGGGCAGGTGGAGTGCTCTGTAATCAATAGCCACTACTCCATGACCCATCACAAAATGTACAAATTAATCACCAAGGTGCATAATATTGCTTGACTTTGATTGCTATCTGGGACAGAAACTCTCAAAACATCAACAAACCAGAACAAAAATCTTATCCTATGACAAGTCGCAAACGCAGATCATTAACTACCGGTTTGCAAACAAATTATACCTCCTTTACATCCAAACACACACACACTTATTCACAAAATAGTGCAGACGAGGCTGTTAGCTCTGCAGAAATATCATGGGTGAAAAACAGAAGCAACAAAGATAGGGAACAAAGCTGGGAATCAAGAGTCCAGACTGTATGAGGAATGAGGAGACTCTCCCATCCTTTCGGTTTGTTTTCATGATACGGCATGTTGATGCCAACCACAGAGCAATGTTGGATCATCAATTTGCTAGCCAGTCAGTTGCTAGGTCTTTATTGGGTCTAGGACTTTGTTCGAGTTAGCAGTTCTCCCGTTGGGTATCCAAGGGTTATTTTTGTTTTAAAACATCCTTCCCTTCCCCACATCAGAGTATGAAGCTCTATCACATTCTGTGCCTCACTGTGAAGGTGTCTGAACTCTAACAGCAAGGAGGAGGAGAGAGCTTGAAGGGACTCTTGTGCCTCACCTGCCCAAAGGTCTAGTGTGGTCTGTTCACTCAGATGAAGACCCAAAGCAGAAACAAGTGACCAAATACAACTCATCCTTGAATCAACTCAGCAGGGTGGGGGCGCAGAGCTGGTGAGGAATTAGCCTCAATTGCACAACGCATCGGAAACTGCATCCCTTCGATTGGAACAGGTCACCAACAATCTTCTAGATTATTTTACAGTCTCCAGTAATGGAAGGCTTCTCTGCTGAGAGCAATTCTGGAGAACAACCATTAGGCCATTAAAGTAAATAAGGTTATTTTAAACCACTTTTTGGATCAATTTAATTTATTATTCGTAAAACAAAAAGAACTAAGGGATAGATGAAAAACACAGACAAGGACATAGCAGTTAGAGACAAGCAAGGAGATGGAAACCTCCCGAAAGCCTGCAGCCAGTGTCTCTGACCCAGAGTTTAACAGACAGCAGCTGATGGCCTGTCAGACGGTCGTTTATAGAGAGTTCCGATAAACGTTCCCCCTAAACATTCCGGAATACACCAGCCACATGCACACAGCTTCCCCCCCCCCCCCCCAACAATCCCTTTAAGATGCGATTATGCACAGCCACGTGCATTATTAAGACCCACGTAATAGATAACTGGGATAGGCCCAAATCAAAACAGAAAACACTCCAACTCCTATCAGTAGGCAGGAAAGCCATAAAGAGGAATACCTCCTGCAGTTTGACTGTCTTATTTAAAAGGCTGTTCAGGAATGCTACAGCACCAAGACAGCCAATCAGAATATCATAACCATGTGCTGAAAATGTGTTGCTGGAAAAGCGCAGGTCAGGCAGCATCCAGGGAACAGGAGAATCAACGTTTCGGGCATAAGCCCTTCTTCAGGAATCCTGAAGGACTTATGCCCGAATCCTGAAGAAGGGCTTATGCCCGAAACGTTGATTCTCCTGTTCCCTAGATGCTGCCCGACCTGCTGCGCTTTCCCAGCAACACATTTTCAGCTCTGATCTCCAGCATCTGCAGACCTCACTTTCTCCTATCATAACCATGTGACAGTTTTAGTACTGCTGCATACATGGAGATTTACTAAATGCCACAGTGGAGTTAGTTGGAAATGGAAGGTTTGCAAAAATCTGGCCACATTCTGAGAGCTACCTACACTTTAAAATAACAGGACACGCCTCAGTCAGTCAACTCAGGAGTGAAAGACTTTAACCGAGAGTGGAACACTTTCACTCTAAAGGAACAGATCAGTGAAGGGTAAGTGAGCACACAGGGAGGAATAGGGTGGAGTGATCAGGGCTGTTCTCACCCCTCCATGGCCTCGCCTGCTCTCCATCTGCAGTATGCTCCAGCCCATCCAACCCCACGAGACGTCCTCGATCTCCTTGACCCAATCATTGATATCTTAAGCTCCGGAGTTCCATCTCTTTCGTTCACTCTTTCTGCTCCTAATAATACGATGCAACACTGGGTCCATGTGGACAAAAGAGCAGGGGTGGACCTTTCACTAGCATCAATCTAACTACATTATTTAATCCAATCAGGGCTAATCTGTAAACTCCATATCCCAGCCTACCCTAATAAACTTTCACCCACTTGTGTCCGAGAATCTATCTATTTCTGCCTTAAGACATATCAAGGTACCTGTGCTGACCACCGGTGGCTTGTTGTTGGAGGGAGCTAAGTAATGCCACAAATACATCTTCCTATGTCAGTCTAGGGCACTGTTCAAATGGACAGTCTCGTCTTTCAGAATAAGACGTAGCTCATTATCACGCAATAACTGCAGATTACCTTAACTCTTGGGCATATTAAACGACAAGAGGTAGAGGTAATACACATCCTCTTCTGGAGATTACACCACACATTCTCTACCTAGAGGCAGTGTGACAACAGTCTGTGCAACGCTTAACATAGCTCTGGGCAAACACCAACTCTTGCAAACACATACAACCCTACCCTTCTTTCTCAAAGTTGACCAAGCCTTTGATCAGGCCAAGCACGAGTCAGAGTCAGTGAGAGAACACAGATGGTGTAAGGAACCTGGAGTGTGTTAGGAAACAGGCTGCCGAGCTTGAAAGATTGTAAAAAGCTTGGAGGCAGGCCTGTCGGGAAAAGGCCTGGAGACCACGGGATTAGAAAAATCTAACTCGACAGCTATGTTGTATCCTCCGAAGTAGTCACAAGAGAGCTGGTTGGAAGGAAGAACTTATCATTTATTGATGATGTAGCAGCTTCAACTTGGGAGACTCAGACGCTGAGGAGAAGTTGGCAAAATGGAAATGGAAGAGGAACATGGAGAAGGGTTAGCATTGCTCTTAGATACTTGTTCATGTCATACAAAAGGTCCAGGCTCAGCCTCAGCGTTTCAATTGGGTTAAGCGCACAGTGTTTAAAAAGCTAGCCCTGCGAGCGGAAGACATCCCCCTGCTGCAGAGCGATTAATATTTGATGTTGTAGAGACTGTAATGCTCGCTCTGTTAGTAGGTCAGAAATCCTACTCACCCCTCGTAGACTCGACTTGCAAACTGCAAGCCAAACTAGGTCAGGGAGTTCCGAGTCAGTGAGCCAGAGACAGCGGAAACGCAATATTAAAATCGGGTCGGGAATGATGGTGCACATCATCGACAGCCCAAAGTTGAGAGGCCCAAAAGGAAAGGTGCAGAAGTAGACTGTGGCTGCACCACTGAGCATTGTTCCCAAACCAGTCAGCCAGCCCGGTCCCTGTTTGCAGACAGATTCCTCCTGCGGTTACTATTGGTCCCAGCGCCCCTAGTGAAGACAAAGATATGTTTCCTGGGATTTCTGTTATCTAGTGATCCCTTGCTAATCCAAGGCGTAGTATGCATAGCATGGGAGTGTGTTTTGTGGTTGCGGGGTGGGGTGAACATTGGTTGAGGATAATATTGGGTACATACAGAGTTAAACACCCGCTGCCCTGGATGAGGCATATTTCAGACTTGCCCCAATTAAACTTAAACAGATACAATCTGATCAGCTATTTTTTAAAACATGGCACCCAGTTAAGCTACCCTGCAACTTCAATGAAAGAACTTGCCCTTTCACTATGTAGAGAAGGACTTTTTAAAAAAGTTGTCGGAAAGAAAGGAATAGTGGGCAGCCAAGAGGTGCATGGCAAGATCCCACAACAGCAATGCAGCTATCTGTTCCAATTATGTTGTTTAGAGAGATAACTACTGGTTAGGACATTGATGAGCGGGGGTGTAGACACCCTAAAGTGGTGCAGTGGTAGTGTCCCTATCTCTGATCCAGAAGGGCCAGGTTCAAGTCCCTCCAGCTCCAGAGGTGAGACACAACCTGTCTGAACAGTGAAGTTAGAAAATATCTATCCTTCCAATCGAAATTGTGATATATAATCCCTCAAGTCCATTTAAAACAGTGACCTCAAATGCCCTTGAGGAAGACATAAGCAGCATCAGCCTGGATTGCGTGCTCAAGTCTTCCGAGTGAAAGTCAGACCAAGGAACGTTCGATTCAGAAGCAGTGAGCATTGACAGCTGATTCAATGCTGCTCTGCAATATCTTAAGGTTATAAAAGTCTCCATATAAGTCTAAGTTTTTACTTTTAATTACAATGAACATGCAGTGCATGACAGTGATCAGCCCTTTAGCATGGGACTTAACTGTATGAAGCTTCTTAACAAGACGCCACTCAGCAAAGACCATAAAAGCTGCACTGAGCACAGAATAAAACAGCCCCTTCAGCTTATTGCACCAGCCAATTGAGGCCTTTAGATGATAGAGCTTCCATTAGAAGCACAAAAATACTTTTTACTCCCAGACATAGAACATGGAGTGGTTTTGTCAAGACAACTCAAATTGAGCCAGACATGTGAAGTGAGCTCAACTGCACAGCATTCATGGAAAATCAGGACACTGAAGTCTTTTAGACAGTTTGATCCACAGGCAGCTGAATCCACAAACATGAGATTACACTCTCAGCTCATACTTACCCCCAACCCCGCAATCATTTTGTTTCTCAAATGGTTGCAGGGCAGAGACAGTCTCTTTAAGACTGGTCAGCAGCTTTCTCCAACATTCAGCAGCCTGCTCCCACAGACTTCGCTTCAAATCATTTTCGGCTCTGGTTTCAAAAGCAGACATGTGACTGCTCAGACAAGAGTGAGCTCAGTGTGTTCATGCATATTGTTTGCCTAGAAAATGCAGGACCCTTGCCAGCGCAAGATAACCAACTAATCAACTGACACACAGTTGAAAACTGTGTGGTATTACCGTGGATCAAGATAAAAGGTTGTTGAGTGAAAGTCCAGTTTTTATAGAACCCAGGTACAATCTTCACCACATGCCCCAGCTAGGTAATCTTTTCAGGCAGGCATGTTTTTTTTAAACAACGTTCCCAGATTCCGAAATGAAATACAAATCAGAGGTACTGGATGAAATCAGAAATGGAAGCATCTATCTGGAGAGCCCCTTTTAGAAGGGCACAGCAGTAATAATAGCACCCTTGCTACTCAAAGAGCATCAAGTCATTGGGCATTAGCATCAGACAATGAAAAGTCACAGCCTGAAACATTCTCTTTGCTCTTCCCTCCATAGATGCTGCTTCAGCAGTCGAGTATTTTCAACACTTGGTTACTAACTACAATAAAAACAAATCACAGGAACTTTAGGAGCAGGAATAGGCCACTCAGCCTTTTGAGTTTGCTCTGTCATTCAATGAGATTGCGGCTGAGGCTGGTTGTGGGGTCAGCTCCACTTTCTCGTCTGTCCCCATAATCCTCATATCAAAAAAAAATTAAAATCAGACTCAACTTTGAATAAATTTCACCACCCAGACTCCAGTGTTTTCAAGGGAAGACAATTCCACAGACTAACGGCTCCTTGAGAAGGGGGAAAGAAACTAATCGGTTTTAAAAGAGAGACCACTTTATTTTTAAGTTGCATCCCTGGTCTCTCCTACAGTGGAAAGCACTCCATTGGAATACATCCTGTCAAGTCTTCTCAGGATATTCTAGGTCTCACTGCGTATTCCCAACATTTCTTCATCGGATAAATCCTTCATCTTGGGAATGAGTCAAGTGAATCTTCTCTGAACTCTTTCTAACAGTCAGATTCTTTTTTCAAACACAAATGTACAGATTACTCCAGATGTGGTCTCACCTCAGCCCCATAAAATTCTCTTACTGCTTGGTAAAGACAATACATTCTTATTTTTCTGTATTTTAGAATTGTCAGCTGAAATGGGAAAACGAACTATTTCAAACACCAGGAGTTGCTGCACTTTTTAAAAAGCGAGTAACTGGATGCTGGATATTAATAAGTATTATTCACAAGGCTGCATGGTCAGGTAATAGTGCAAGCCTAGTTTTCAGATGAACTGGTGCCAAAAGACCCATCTTTTTGAGCCTACCAATAGGAATCAGCAAACTGCCTTCTCAGTCGTTATCTCTGCCCATAATACCCTTATCTATTTTCCCAGTCTGCAGGCGTTGATGGAGGAGTTTACTAGCTGAACCTCTACTCTACATCTAGGAGTTGTATGTCAACAGTTACTAACTGTTTACCTATAGCTAGAATCTATTTACTTGCAATAAACTAATTCTTGTTAAGCACAGAAACTTGTTCAGTGCTGTGTGTCAACCGGAGTGTGAAAGACAGGTAAATGAGAGAATTCCGCATACTTTTATCAAATTGTTTACCTTCATTAGGACTCCAGGAATAGTTGGGCTTGATTTCTGGTGTGAAACAAGACAGTTTGCTTTGGTCTTTGGGAAAATTTATTGAGTCCACTTCTGCAACAAGCACAAATCCTGAAGAAACTGAATGTTATTCAAAGTCGAGTACATTCGGCCACATGAATAACGATAGAGAGCGACTTCTCTCCCCAGCCTTCAAAATGAAGGCAGCTCCTCTCTCTGGGCGACGGTCCTAGTGCCCATCTTTGCCATATCTCAGGTGCCCCACTTCAGCATTGGGAATAGCAAGTTAATTAACTGTGGTCACATTGGAAGCCAAATGCTACCCTATCCTTGCCTGATCACCAGTGGGCGCTGATAGGATTCTAACTACAAGTTATTGAGCTGAAACAGTAATGCTGTTTCCTCTCACTTTCCTGACAGATATGGCTGAGTATTTCTGGGATCTTGGGTTTCTTTTCCATGGCTAGATAGTGATTAGGGTTCCCAACAGTGATCATATCATGGCTAGTAGTGCTTTGGCCTGGAATAAAGTCACCCAGGTGTTCAGAGGACTGTAGCGTCAAACCTGGTCCCAGTGTCCAAGCAAGTCCTGAAATTGACCAGAAACTGCAGAACAGAGATAGTGAATGTCAGTTTATCATACGCCAAATGGTCCTCATAGCTGGCACTCTTAGACTGACTCCAGTGTTGTAGATTCTGAAGTGTCCTCATCAGTCACACCATCGTGTGGTTCAAGGAGCGCTACCATTACATGCAAGGGCAAATCAAGGTGCACAATAAATATCAGCTTTGCTAATGATGCCCAAGTTCCCAGGATGAAAATAAGGTCGCATTTGCGGAATAAGCATTTGGAAAGAAAAAATGTTAGGGATGAATTAGATTCGATTCGATTCCCTACAGTGTGGAAACAGGCCCTTCGGCCCAACTGGTCCACGCCGACCCTCCAAAGTGTAACCCACTCAGACCCATTTCCCTCCGACTAATGCTCTAACACTACGGGCAGTTTAGCATGGCCGATTCACCTGACCTGCACATCTTTGGACTGTGGGAGGAAACCGGAGTACCCGGAGGAAACCCACGCAGACACAGGGAAAATGTGCAAATTCCACACAGGCAGTCGCCCGAGGCTGGAATTGAACATGGGTCCCTGGTGCTGTGAGGCAGCAGTGCTAACCACTGAGCCACCGTGCCACCCCAATTAATGGAGATCTTTAAGGTTAGGAGAGGATTATAAAGATTTAAGTAATGACACTTGGCTTGCACTAGTTGACTTGATGATAACAGCAGCTTGGTAAGTTGGGCTGGCTAGATCAGAAACAAGTGTAATAGTTTATACCTATAACAGTGCCTTTCCTATGGTAATATGTCTCCTGATGCTTCACAGCATGTTATTAAACACATGCTAAATAAGGAGACATTAGAACAATTGACCCAAAGCTTCCGTGAAGTGATGGTCATAGAGTCATAGCACAGAAACAGGCCCTTCGGCCCAATTCGTCCATGCTGACTGGGTTTCCTAAACTGAACTAGCCCCATTTGCCTACATTTGGCTCATACCTCTCTAAACCTTTCCTATCTATGTATTTATCCAAATGACTCTTAAATGTTGTAATCATACCTGCCTCTACAACTTCCTCTGATAGTTTGATCCATATATGCACCACCCTCTGTGTGGGGAATAAAGAGAGCGAAAGGGGAGGTAAGGAGAGGATTACAGAATTTAGGTGTTGGACGGTTGAAGGCACAGGCAGCAAATGGTGTTTTGTCCAAAATTCCAAGATGTGCAACATGCCATTGATTTGGAACGGTGGGGGGGGGGGGGGGGGGGGGGGGGGGGGGGGGGGGGGGGGGGATGCCTGTAGGGAAGAGGTGAAGGCAGAGATTGTTGGGAGTTCTGAAACAAGAGTTGGTTAGAGCGAGCATGGGGAGGAGGCGGCAAGGACTTGAAAACAAGGGAGAATGGAGAGTGTTAACACTGAGATATTATCAGAACAAAGAGGGCACAAATCCCAAGAAGATTTAAAGCAGAGGGCAGCAAAACAATCCTTAAACCAAAACAGCTAGAAAAGGGGGACTTCTCGACAAAACAAGATCAGAGCAGAAGTCTGTAAAAATCTTGAAAAAAGAATTTCGAAAGCTGCTAAAAAAAAAATACTAGAAGGATTTGGCAGCGAGGAGAGTGGAATTAGATAAGGAGGATCGTGTGGAGAAAAGTACTGGCACAGTGTTGATATGCAAAGAAGTGTTTCAGTGCTGGAATATTCTTTGACTGAAAGGGGAGATTATCAAACCCTCAGGATTGAATTGTTATTCTGATAGAGGTTTCCAAAAGTATAAAAATGTCAAAAGTGTATGACTTTCATTAAAGTAGATTAAAAAAAAATTGGACAAGGATGAAATAAAAATGATCAGAGTGTGACATTGGGAAAAGCATGTGGTGTAACACCCACACAAGCCCTGCATGAGGATCAGAGCATCAGCATTAATACAAGACATCTCTCACTAATGAGTACAAATTATCACAGAACACTGACATTGTGTTATCTTCAACCAAAGTAAACTGGTTTCCAACATTACCAAACATCCTTCGCATCTCACCTCCCCTTTCACCATACTCTGCAACTCATCATCTCATACTGCTCCTTTCGGTAGAGACAGAGACACAAGTCACATCATGGGAAACGTTGACACTCTGGAGGGCTGGCTCCCACCCCCCCATCAAAACAGAGGCATCTTAACATTTCAGGCCATCAACATCAAACACTCCCAGGACAGGGACAGCACTGGGTGAGATACAGAGTGAGGCTTCCTCTACTATTTAGATTGATAGCAATCTCTCTCTCTCTCTCTCTCTCTCTCTACACTACCCAATCAAACACCCCCAGGCTAAGGTTAGATGAGAGTAAAACATCCTCTGCATTTCAAATTTAAAGTAAAGCTCCCTCTACTCTTTTAAACTGAAAGTAAATGGAACGTAAAGCTACCTCTACACTGCTCCATCAAACACTGGCGGGATAGGGGACATCATTGGGTTTTAAATATGAGGTAAGGCTGTCCTGGACTGGTACAATATAGAAGTTAGAAACTGCTGCAAGTTGCTTCGTGCATATGGGATTAAACTGGCTTTAATTCATTCCCTCACACACTCATTGCACATAGTTTTGTCCATTCACTCTTTCGCTCTGTAATCCAGCTCTGCCAACTGCACTTTCACCATCAACGTGCTCTTCCTCTACAGGGAGCTTCACAGGAAATGGACAACCGGTTTGCCAAAACACTCTCACCCGCATAGAGAAATCTCCTACTTTCGGGAAGTATGCAGTGATTTTACATGCTGAGAAAATGCAATGGATGACAGACTGAGAGGGAGCACTTCAAGTGCACAAACTGTGCCTCGTGTTTCAAGATCCAAGATACAAAATGACTGAAGAGTAAGAGAAAAGGTGACCCGTCAAGAGTTTGTGAGGAGGAAGAACAAGTATCCATTTACACTGGATGAGAGAAATCTGGGATGGGCTGGGTGGACAGACATCTTGAAAATTAAGGAAGAGTTTGATAGGGTCAAAAGGAGAGGAAGTATTTTAACTTGTGAGGCGTCCAAAACTAGGGATCCTAAATAAATGACCCAGTTTTTCAGAGTCTGAATAACACCGGAGCCATTTAAAAAAAGATTCAAGTCAGATTGCTAACCGCATTTCCAGCGCTCCTAGTTTTATGGGCTCCAGAATAAGGGTGCAGATATACTCCTCCCACACTCCTTTATCGCCATCGTGTCTAGCTCCATTGTGAGACTGCCACCCCTATTAAGACCAGACCTCAGCACGGTTCCTCATGTTATTATGATTCTAGATAGGATACCCCAAATTGTTAAGCTCCAGGGTGAAGGATGAACTCCTTCTTCATTCATCTGCCCCCTGGGTTAATGTAAAAATGATCCCTTCCTTGTGGAAATCTTAAAATGAACTTATGCACTGAATAGGAACCAATTTAACTAGACTTGCTCAAGTTGACAAACTGGTTAATCAAGATCCTGTTATCCTGTTTCCTTTAACAGCTCTGCTCAGCAGCACCCAGGCTGAGAGAATACTTCTTGTCTTGATTCCTTCAGGTTGCCTTGCTGGTTAGTTGGTTGCCAGCACTCAGAGTTAAAGACTCCTTTCACCTGCAAAGCAGAGGTGATTAGTGGGTGGCTCTTCAACTGCGACCCTAACATCATAGTAGCAATTGAAGCCAGCTGATCACCTCAGTTTACTTAACACATCTGCATTCACTAGCCCTCACAGACCAAAGCTGCAGTCAGTTTTCAACTCCTATTGAGGCGTGATAGATATAGGACAGATGTCAGAGGTAGTTTCGTTACTCAGAGTAGTAGGGGCAAGGAACGCACTGCCTGCAACAGTAGTAGACTTACCAACTTTAAGAGCATTTAAATGGTCATTGGATAGGCATATGGTGTAGGTTAGACGGGCTTCAGATTGTTGCACCAACCTGTGAAATCATCGAGAGCCAAAGGACCTGAACTGAGCTGTAATGTTCTATGTTTCCTGTACACTCCTGGAAGGGAAAATCAAAACATCTACAAGAAGTAACTTTCTGCTAAGAGCAGGAAAGGCAGTCAGCCCTCTCATTATCTCATCCTGCTACATCTCTCTCTCTGCTGTTTTCTTGACATTTTACAGGTGCCACATTCAATGAATCCCCCACAGAGCTTTGCCAGTGAATTTACATCAGTGAACTGTAGCAGGTCTTCCTTCCCTTTTTTTTAAAAAAAAGAGGCAATTAGAATTAGAAGTTAAAAAAAGGTTTCTGATCTGTCAGCATGACCATCTTCTTTAGATGTTGTCTGTCCAGGCCAGATTCTCCATAGCTAGTGGCCCTCGGAAGTAGTGAACCTTGTGAAAGGCAAGTTCAACTACTGTTCCATGTTCCTTTCATGACAGTTTATGACCTCCTACACTCCAACATGGCCCTGATAACTGTTCATACCAACACAATAGCAATACATGTCCTCCAGGCACTCTTCATGATTCTCATCTACTCTAAGCCAGATCATGCTCATTCACCCTATAGGTGCCATGTATATGAGAAAGAGTGACCGTCGTGCCTTGACATTCAATGTTATTAGCATTAGTGAACCACCCTATTAATTGACAACTTTTTTGGGGGGAGGGGTGGGGGGGGGGGCACCATTGACCAGAAACTGAACTGGACCCACCATATGAGTACACTACTTAGAGAACCATGCGAAAACCTCGCAATTGTGTAAGGTAACTCACATCCTGACCCACCAAAGCCTGTCCACTATCCACAAGTCAGGAGTGTGATGGGTGCAGTTCCAACAACACAAAAAGCTCAACACCATCCAGGACAAAGCAGTCTACTTGATTGGCACCTCATCCAACAGCTTCAATATTCACTTCCTATAGTAGTGATGCACAGTGAAAAGCATTGCAGGTGACTCAGCAAGACTCTTTTGACAACATCTTCCAAATATGTGATCAATGCCACCTAAAAGGACAAGAGCAGCAGATGCATGGGAACACTACCACATGGAAGTTCCCCTCCAAGCCATCATAATCTTTGGAAACATATTGCTGTTTTGCTGGATCACCAATCCTATTATGGGTCAACCTACACCCCATGGACTGCTGCACCAACAACACAAGAAGCTAGACACCATTCAGGACAAAGCAGCTCACTTGGTTGACACCACATCCACTGCCTTCACCAATGTTTGCAGCAGTGTATATCTACAATAGGCAGTGGTAACTTTTCAACAGCGATGGTCAAACTGGTGGCTGCGACAGTCTTGAAGGACAAGGGCAAGAAGCCACCATCTGAAAGTTCATCCTCAAACCACACACCATCCTGACTTTGGAACTATAGCCCCATCTCTTCATCGTTGCTGGTTGAATATACTGAAACACCCTTTCTAACAACACTATGTACGCATCTATGGCCCCTTTCCTACATTTTTTTTTACAACAACTTAGCTAGTGATACCCATATGGAGTGAACAAATTTTAAAAAAAGGAAATCATTTTTTAAAAAATGGTACGAGAAAGTCCCATTCTCTCTTCATCATGACTGTGTGTGCAGAGAGTTGAGAGCTTGTAATACCACATGGAGGAGTTGCGTGACTTATATTAAAGCATTTAGTGGGGGAATAAAGTTAATTAAATATTGGAGTGTAACAAGAATTGCAACAGTGATGAAGTTAGAAGAATTAGGTTGGAAGGAGACCTGTGTAGACCATAAACACAGGTGCAGGCCTGGTGGACTGACTGGCCTGCTACCAAATACTGCACATAACTACTAAAATACAACTACAATGAAATGTCACACAGCAGAGTCACAATATTCCTCAAAAGGAAAAATAAGCATTTCGATAAACTTTCCAGAGTGTGTCAGGCGGGGAACATAGGAAATAAGAGTGCAAGTAGACAATTCCGCCCTTTGAACCCACTCACCATTTAACATGATCATGGCTGATCTTACCCAAGTTTAAACTCCACTTTCCTGTCTGCTCCCCATAGGCCTTTATTCCACTTTTCATCAGTAACATATCTTTTTTTTTCTTGAACCTATTGATTGATGTTGAGGGACAAGGGAGGAATCTGTTGAGGGAGAAGTATTTAACTGGCTGTTGAAGCATTATGTAATTCTGTATAATGATAATTTCCAACATCATAAAAAAAAAACTACAAGAAGCCCTCTCAAGACTTTTTTGTTAAAGACTTTATGCACAGTCCAGAGGGATAAAAAAAAATCTATTACCAGAATTTTACTTTTAGTTGAATTAGCAAAGACTTATTTTCAGCCCTTTCAAGGATTCCCTACCACCACCACCCACCTCTCCCTCCACAGGTCAATAAGTCACTCAGTTCAATGTGTTTCCAGTCTCTACCTGAAGAGGTGGATGGTACAGTGGCTAGCACTGTTGTCTCAGTGCCAGGGACCAGGGTTGGATTTCACCCTTGGGTGACTGTCTGTGTGGAGTTTGCATGTTCTCCCCATGTCTGCGAGGGTTTCCTCCGGGTGTTCCTGTTTCCTAATACAATTCAAAGGTGTGCAGTTTAAGTAGGTTGGCCATTTAATTTGCCCTTAGTACCCAGGGATGTGCAGGCTAGGTGGATCCACCATGGAAACTGTGGGTTACACTAACAGGGTAGAGAGTTTGTTCTGGGTCAGATGCTCTTTGGAAGGTCAGTGTGGACTCAAATGGCCAAGTGGCCTGCTTCCACACTGCTTGGTCTCACCTTCATGTAACGGCAGACTCTCAACAATGTGGCTGACTCTTAATTGCCTCTTGGACAATTAGAGATGGACAACAAGAGATGGATAATAAATACCAGGGATGCAATAATTCTAAGTGTTGTCGGGGCAATCTCAGCTCTTTTCACAGTCATTAAACCACAGCATAGCACACTGTCCCTAATTCAGCATTGACTTGCAGTCTCCCTCAGGCTAAATCTGATGCAGAAATAAGAGTGTCACTTTGGTGCTGTAGGGAGCAGTCTTCAACAAATGTTACTTAATTACATTCATGAGGCATAACAGAGAGCATATAACTCATGATGTACCTGCCCTGGAAGAGTTTGATGGGAACAGTGTAGAGTGAAAGAGAAATTTCACTCCAAATCCAATCTGCATCAAACCAGATTTCAGAATTGTTATTTTTAAAAAATTGTTCATGAGTTGTGGACACTGCTGGGTAGGCTGCTATTTATTGTTCATCTCTAATTGTTCACATCCAAATCATTATATAAATGACGAAAAGTAGAGGATAAATAGACAAAGTCTGGGGTGGGGGAGTCCAGAACTAGAGGGCATATGCTTAGGGTGAGAGGGGAAAGATATAAAAGAGACCCAAGGGGCAACTTTTCACGCAAAGGGTGGTACAGGTATGGAATGAGCTGCCAGAGAAAGTGGTGGAGGCTGGTACAATTGTAACATTTAAAAGGCATTTGGATGGGTATATGAATAGGAAGGGTTTGGAGGGATATGGGCCAGGTGCTGAGAGGTGGGACTAGATTGGGTTGGGATATCTGGTCGCATGGACGGGTTGGACCAAAGGGTCAGTTTCCATGCTGTACAACTCTATGACTCTAATTGCTCAGGATGCAATTCAGAGTCAGTCACATTGTTGAGAGTCTGGCATGACATATATGCCAGAGCAAGTAAGTGTGGCAGATCGCCTTCCTTAAAAAAAAAAGTCATTAATGAACCGACTCTAATTGCTCAGGATGCAATTCAGAGTCAGTCACGTTGTTGAGAGTCTGGCATGACATATAGGCCAGAGCAAGTAAGTGTGGCAGATCGCCTTCCTTAAAAAAAGTCATTAATGAACCAATTGGATTTTCAGAACAATCAGTATTTGTTATGTGGCCAACATTAGGTTAGCTTTTTTACACTAGATTTTTATTAAATTCAAAACTTTTATCTGCAAGGGATTTAAACCCTTGTCCACGGAACATCTGGTGCACTCAATGGAAATGCACCTTTACTGGATGCAGAAAACATGAAAAATTTCCACTGCCTCATTTAAAATTCCTTGACGGAATTCATCCCAAATTGGATTCCTTGCTCATGACCCAAGAGCATTTCCTTGAATCTGCACCTGCAGAAAACAAGCCTAATTTCGTACAGGTTATGGGAGGTTGAAAACAGTCCACTCCATGCAGCAGTTCAAGACTGTACAAAGTACCTATCATAAAAGTCAGCAACTGAGGAACCCACTCAGGAGCCAACTCAGTGCCACCACCTTCAGAATCCAGACTCCAAGAATCTGGTCAGTTAGCTTGGAGATGACAAACAAAATACATATGCTGATATAATTGAGGGGAATGCTCTTCTGAACTATTTTTCCCATTTCCTTCCAAACAGCAATTTGACACACTCCAGCTCCCTTGCATCCTTATGTTGAAATCAATATACATTACAGCATTTCCTCCAAAATACCACTGTCTCCACATCCTCTGCGTTTCCTCAATACCACACAAGCCCGAATTTCCGGATTTCCCTTGAGCTGTTCCCCACTTCCCTCCCTTACTCACTTTCCCTGACCATCTCTCCGGCTAGATCTTCACCAGCAATGTTACAGTGGCAGAGCAGAAATAATCTGTGAAAATTTGGTTCTTCCTGTACCATTCAATGGCGGATTGGAGAAGACAATCCAAGATGCAATACCACATCTCCACTGCACTATCAGAGAGGCAGTCACTTGGGCAAGTTGTTAGCCTGACACCTAAATCTATCTATCTGTTCAGAGACAACGGGCCTTGCTCCTAATACTCTGAATACTAAGTCTCCTTCAATACAAAGCCATAGAGTTTGTACAGCAAACGGACCCTTCAGTCTAACTAACTTATGCGAACCAGATATCCTAGACTAATCTAGTCCCATTTGCTGCCATTTGGCCCATATCCCTCTAAACCCTTCCTATTCAGATACCCATCCAGATGCCTTTTAAATGCTGTAATTGTACCAGCCTCCACCGCTTCCTCTGGCAACTCATTCCATACTCGTACCACCCTCTGCATGAAAAGGTTGGCCTTTAGGTCCCTTTTAAATCTTTCCCCTTTCACCTTAAACCTATGCTTTCTAGTTTTGGTCTCCCCTACCATGAGAAAAATACCTTGGCTACTCACCCTATCCAGGCCCCGCATGATTTTATTAACCTCCATATGGTCAACCTTCAGCCTCTGATGCTCCAACCCCAGCCTATTCAGCCTTTCCCAATAGCTCAAACTCTTCAAATCCAGCAACATTCTTGCAAATCCTTTCTGCATCCTCTATTGCACTCCAAGGAATATTATTAAAGGTATTTTAAGAGAGAATCAGAGTTGCTTATTGGTACTCCTCTGCACAGAGGCAGAAAGTGTCATTTGAGCCAACAAAAGGTTTGAATAAAACAAAATGAGACTTTAGCTACAGTCAGTATTGAGGGAATGCTGAGCTGTCAGAGATAATATTTCTCAGAAGGGATATTGAAAAAGAACCAGTTTGTCCTCTGAGACCAAGTCCAAGGGCATCCTTTAGATTAAGCACAAAAGGAGTTCTCCCCATTGCCTAGTCTGATATTTATTCTTAAACCATTAGCACTGAGAATACCTGGTTATTTCTCAGTTTCTGGGACTGTGTGTGTTTTTAAAAATTATTTCATAGTATACTGGCAAGGTTAGTAAGTTGCTGCTGATCCCTTGGACTGAGTGTTCTGTGAGGGTATTTCAAGTTAATCACAGTGTTATGGGTCTTGGAGTCACATGTAGGTCAGACCAGGCAGGATGGTAGATTTCCTTCTCTAATGGATTGCAGTGAACTAAATGGAGTTTTAACAACTAATGAGTTCCATAGTCACCACTATGGAGACTGGCTTAAAACTCCATCAGCAGCCATGGTGGGTTTGAACTGGTGCCCCCAGAGAATTTGGTTGAGTTGGTCTTTCACGATGCAGTCACAACTCTACTACCTCCACCTTTAAACTGTGCAACCTGCCTGCTGCGTTTCTGGCATTATGATAGTGCCCTCATTCCAAAAGCATTTCATTAGTTGTAAAACACTTGGTGTTGCATTTGTATAACATTTTTTTAAAACAAAGTTTCTTCTTTCTTTCTTCTTGTCCTCCTTAACGTCTTGCAATTACTTCATTTTTAATTTTAATTTGGTCTTCTAAATCACCCTTCTCAGATTTGGCTGTTTTTTTTAAACTAAGGCTTTTCAGCAATGTACATAGAGTCAGAATTATACAGCACGGAAACAGACTTTTCGGTCCAACTAGTCCATGCCAACCAGATATCCTAAATTAATTTAGCCCCATTTGCCAGCACTTGGCCCAAATCACTCTAAACCCTTCCTATTCATATACCCATCCAGATGCCTTTTAAATGATGTAATTGTACCAGCCTCCATCACTTGCTTGAGCAGCTCATTCCACACTTGCACCATCCTCTGTGTGAAAAAGTTGCCCCTTAGGTCTCTTTTATATCTTCCCCTCTCAACTTAAACCGATCCCCTCTAGCTTTGGACTTCTTATCTCTGGGGAAAACATCTTGACTATGCCCATCATGATGTTATAATTCTCTACAAGGTCACCCCTCACCCTCCAATGCTCCAGGGAAAATAGCCCCAGCCTATTCAGCCTCTCCCTATAGTTTCACAACATCTTTCCTATAGCAGGGAGCTGAGAATTGAACACAGTATTCAAAAAAAGTGGCCTAACTAATGTCCTCTACAACTGTAATATGACCTCCTAACTCCTATACTCAATGCACTGACAAATAAAGGCAAACAGACAAACACCACCTTCACTATCCTGTCTATCTGCAACTCCACTTTCAAGCAACTATGAATCTGTACTACAGGTTCATTCCCCAGGACATTACCATGAAGCGTATAAGGAGAAAGTGAGGACTGCAGATGCTGGAGATCAGAGTCGAAAGTGCAGTGCTGGAAAAGCACAGGTCAGGCAGCATCTGAGGAGCTGGAAAATCAACATTTGAGGCATTCCTGATGAAGGGCATATGCCAGAAATGTCAATTCCCCAGCTCCTCGGATGCTGCCTGACTTGCTGTGCTTTTCTAGCACCACACTCATTAAGTGTATAAGTCCTGCCCTGATTTGCCTTTCCGAAATGCAGCATCTTACACGCTGAAGCATGGTCTTTCATTTTAAGTTTCTCAGAGGAGGAAGGAATATTTTAATACTGACTTTATTGGAGGAGAGAGAGAGAGAGAAAGAGAAAACACATGTTCTTGATGGAATTTTGTTTTAAATATCATCTAAAATCAACCTGTTCAGAGATGTTATTACACACCTCTTGAGTGGGTAGGACTTGAATCCAGGCATTCTGCCTCAGGTGCAACACAAAGACTCCATCTCAAATGGCAGAGAGAGCCAAATGACTCTTATTCACTCCCATTTCTTATGCCCTTAAGAGATGATTTGGACACTGTTTAGGAAGCCTACTGCATACAAATTGTCTGCTGTATTTCCCACACTACAACAGTGAGCATGCTTCAGCCATATTTGAGGGGTTGTAAAGTGCTTTTCCACACCCTGAGGTTGCGAAAGATGCTGTACACTTCAGAGGTACAAGTTGGGTTTCTCTCTGTCACTCTTTATGGCAGACTCTCATGACAATAAGCTTCCACAGGTACTGTTGCACTAAGAGCCCTGCTTAGGTAATATAAAATGAGGTAATTGCAAGAGGTTAAGGAGGACAAGAAGAATGAAAGAAGAAAGTTTGTTTTAAAAAAAAGTGTTATTAAAATGCAACACCAAGTGTTTTACAACTAATGAAATGCTTTTGGAATGAGGGCACTATCATAATGCCAGAAACACAGCAGGCAAGTTGCACAGTTTAAAGGTGGAGGTAGTAGAGTTGTGACTGCATAGCGATACACCAACTCAACCAAATGCCCTGGGGGCACCAGTTCAAACCCACAATGGCTGCTGATGGAGTTTTAAGCCAGTCTCCATAGCGGTGACTATGGAACTCATTAGTTGTTAAAACTCCATCTGGTTCACTACAATCCATTAGGGAAAGATTGTAGGCATCACAGTAAACCACAAACCTTTAATGGTGTAGCATATACTGCAAATACTATGGAATACTTTCTAGAGTCATCATAAAAAGCCATACTGTAGTTCAGGCTAAACTATGAAATCAGAATTTTTTTTTTGTCTATCACAAATTTGATCTTGTTGCGCTTGCCCAATTATAACAGTTGATTAGATTAGATTAGATACCCTACAGTATGGAAACAAGCCCTTCAGCCTAACAAGTCCACACTGACCCACTGAAGAGCAACCCACCCAGACCCATTCCCCTACCCTATATTTACCCTTAACTAATGCACCTAATGCTATGGGCAATTTAGCATGGTCAATTCACCTGACCTGCACATCTTTGGATTGTGGGAGGAAATCGGAGCACTAGAGGAAATCCACGCAGACACAGGGAGAATGTGCAAACTCCACACAGTCAGTTACCTGAGGTAGGAATCGAACCTGGATCACTGGTGCTGTGAGGCAGCAGTGCTATCCACTGAGCCACCGTGCCATCCATTGAGTAATGCATCTTTAACTTTCACCAGGACATTAAACGGTTTATTGACATAAACTGATTAAATTACACATTAAACTGACTTTTGGAGGAACAAGACTGATTTTGCAGCTTACTTAGGTTTCATTTTTGCCACTGTAGTTTCCAAGTGAACTGCTCCAACTGAGATATACAATTAGTGGTGAGGCTTCATAGTTATTCCCAAGGTATGGTTAGCTTTTAGCCATGAAAACAGCCAAAATTCAGAATAAGAACAGGACAGTATTGAGCATCAGCAATGTCAAATGCTAATACAAAGAGCAATTGCTCACTATTGAAATGGGGTGCCTCAGTTTGTGATTACTTGCCATAGCCAACAATCTGGCTTGCTTTCCCATAATTGGTTGGCCTTATTCACAGCTCATGTTTAGCTTGAACCAGTTCATTCACAAAAAAAACCTAACAGCTGATAAATTAGAAAGAAAAATTGGGGATTTTTAGCAATGTGAATGTTTAACTTGAAGAGTGAACTGTATAATGCCACCCTACATGTAGTAGTATTCACTGTTTATTGATGAGTGCATAGAATGAAATAGAATGCACAACAGGGAAAGGCCATTCAGCCCAACAGTCCATACCATGGTCTCTGAACAATGCAATCTTATCCTGGTTTCTCTTTCGTGTTTATCCAACTTTTCCCCTACTCCATCCACAACATTCACTTCAACTACTCATTCCAGCACTGGAGCACTACACTCTAGCAACTGACTTCTCCATTTGTTTTAATCAGTGACTGTCTTATATTTACAATCTCGTTTGATTTTCACGAGTGGAAACGTCTTCTGTGCTTATCCTCTCAGACTATCTTGCAACTGTAAAAGGTATATAATCAAGTAATGCACTAGTCTTCTCTTCCGCAGAGAAGAGAATCCAAGTGTGGTCAATCGTTCTTGACCTCAGTCTTGACATCATCTTTCTATATTTATCTGCATTTTCCAATGCCTCTATATTCATCACATTGTAAGGATCAGACCACAGTCTAACCAACACTCTGGACAAGTGCAAACATAAAATTGAAAAGCAGAGACTATTTCTTCTGAAGTGAATCCCAATGTGTTTGTTTTTGAAACTGCGTGAGTGCTGTCATTCAACTACAATTCCCATCACCAATCCTTGGAATACCACCACTCATCTTTTGTCAATCTCAGTAACCTACCTTAACCTCTAATCTCCTTTTAGTGCATGATCATCAGCTTGCTATCCATTCTGCTACTCATCCAGACACAGTATACGCAATTTCCCTACTATTCAGTAGCTTGTACAAGGGAGCTTGGAAATCCAAATATATTACATCTACAACATTACCTGAGTCTACTCTTACCGAATTCTTTCGAGCAGTAACTGAAAAGGTAAAAGATTTCTCAAGCACCGAAATGTTCTTTTCAGATCTGTGCCAATAACTCATGATTTGGTAGATAGTCGTCTAGGAATCAAAGCATGTAATAGAGTGAAGATTCCATTATCCTTCATATTAATCTCACTGATCTATAGCTCTTTAGAGTTACTATCTGTGTATGCTGTCTTTTGAAGTGAAATTTTATATTTTGTGCAAATGTATCTCTTATTTCTCATATAACTTAATAAATGGATGGTATCCATGGAATCTTAGGATTTTATCCTCTAAATTTGTCAATTATCTCCTTTTTTGCTATCTTGTGTATTTATAGTTTTGGACCCCTTTTAACAATGTGTTTCTTTATATAAAACTATTTCTAGCATAGTACCCCAGGGCACTTCACAAAAACATTAAACAAAATATGACACTGAGGAGATATTAGGGAAGAGAGCAAAAAGCTTGAAGAAAGAGATAGATTTTAAAAGGAAGAAATGGATGGAGAAGTGAAGATATTTAGGGAGGTAAGTCCAGAGTTAAGGCCCCAGGAAACGAAGGGAAGAATGGTTGAGTCACTGAAGTTAGGGAAGATCAAGGGGGCTTGGATTAAAGCAATGCAAATACACTGGAGGATATTACAGCAATAGGAAGGTGAGGCCATAAAGAAATTTAATGAGAAGTTTGAATATTTTTGTAAAAATTGAAGTGCTAATTAACCAGAAACCAAGATAGATCAGTGAGCATAGGGGTGACGATGGGTAAAGAGGATTTGACACAAGGTAGGATAGGAGCAGAGATTTGGGTGGGTCTCGAGTTTAAAGAGTGTAGGATATGAGGAGTAGGTCAGGACGAAGTTAAATATAGTGAAGTTGAAAGAAAGGAAGGGATGATGTCTTTAGTAACATGTGAACTGAGGTGAGATGGAGTCAGGCAAAGTAACAGAGGTTGAATAAAGTGGTAATAATGATGGGGCCAAATGACACCATTAAAAAAAAAGTTCCTCAATCATTAAATATATAAAAAACCAACAGCTCTATTCCACTAGTGATATTGAATTGGGTTACAATGGGAAAGACATAGTTCCTGGATGTTGATGATAGATAACTGGGCCCTATGATCCTCGCCAGCAGAGGGTTCTGTCCATCATTGAGCGTTAACCAATTGCATTGGAAGGGTGAATGAGGTTGGGTAAGACTTCCTGGAGAAAGTGAGGACTGCAGATGCTGGAGATCAGAGCTGAAAATGTGTTGCTAGAAAAGCGCAGCAGGTCAGGCAGCATCCAAGGAACAGGAGAATCGATGTTTCGGGCATAAGCCCTTCTTCAGGAATGAGGAAAGTGTGTCCAGCAGGCTAAGATAAAAGGTAGGGAGGAGGGACTTGGGGGAGGGGCATTGGAAATGCGATAGGTGGAGGGAGGTCAAGGTGAGGGTGATAGGTCAGA
>NC_057727.1:66426771-66455042 GCF_004010195.1 Chiloscyllium plagiosum
GATGGGGTGTGTTGGAGGCGGGAGAAGGGGTCGTCAGAGGGTGGGCGAGAATCTTGGTTGAAGAAGTAGGCGCGAAGGCGAAGGAAGAATTGTTCGATGTCTCGCCGCGTGTTGAACTCGTTAATCCGAGAGCGTAGGGGGATGAAGGTGTGGCCTCTGCTGAGGACTGATCTTTCATCCTCAGAGAGGGTTAGTTCTGGAGGGATGGTGAAAACACGGCAGAGCTGGGAGCTAGGACCTGGTGAGGGGCTGGAGCTGGGAGTGGGGGTGGGGGTTGGGCGTGGGGGCGGGGACGGAGACGGAGATCGGCGTGGGGGTCCAATGGTCAGCGGTTTGTGCTGAAATGAGAGAAAACAAGGACCCTCTTGTGGTGCAAAGATAGTGTCCCTACCCTGGAACAGGAGGCCCTGCTCCAAGCCCCACCTTGAAATGTGTAATAGACGGAGATCGGCGTGGGGGTCCAATGGTCAGCGGTTTGTGCTGAAATGAGAGAAAACAAGGACCCTCTTGTGGTGCAAAGATAGTGTCCCTACCCTGGAACAGGAGGCCCTGCTCCAAGCCCCACCTTGAAATGTGTAATAACATCTCTGAACAAGTTGATTAGAAAAACTGATTAAAATAAGCAGATTTAGGACCCTCTTGGGACACAGTGTCTCTACTCCTGGGCTAGGAGCCCTGGGTTCAAGTCCCACCTGCTTCAGAGGTGAGGTAAGAACATCTCTGAATGGGTTGGTTAGAAAGATAGGCTAAATTAAAAAAAAAGTATCAGGGTGGTGCTCATCTGTGGTGCCCACCAGCACTGGTAACAATCATGGTCCTCGTGCAAAGATGACTGACTTGAATGGTTCAGATAGTAAAGACAGAACCCCAGCTAGTCTTGGTAGTGGCAGAGAGAGAGATAAGAAATGAGCCAGAGTAAATGCAAAACACAATGGTGTAGTGTCACACCGAGCCATTCCCAAAAGTTCCAAAGTTTCAACAACAACCAATCCAGTCAGGACCAAGCCTGCAGAGATCGGGGGCCAGAAAACTAACAGCAGCCTTAGCAACGCAAACCCAGTACCGCCAGTCACTGTGGGTGCCCCAGCCAGGACTCCATGCTGGGTCTGACATTGGCCCAGCCAGCCTCTCCATCCTTTTCCCGTTTCCTGGAAAGTCTGTGAGCTCCAGGTGCAGGAGAGGGGGTGGGGTGAAGAGAGAGAAGAGAGAGCGACCCTTCCTTTTCCTCTCAGGGTCCTGCCATACTAACTGGAATTGTAAATACCAACTCCTATCAAGCAACCTCCACCTTATTCCAAACACAATAAAAACATTAAATCTGCTGGGTTAAAAACCTTCACTACAGAGACCAGCAGACAGAACCAACACAAGTTACTTTGAAACCACCGAGTGCTGAGCTGGCAGTTAAACCCCATTGACAGGGGTTAATATACATTACAGTTTGGAAGGGATTAATACACCCCTCAAACCCACTTCAAAACATCATTTTACTTCATGCTAAAAAAGGAGACAAATGCAGTCGGGTGAACGAAGGGAGGTGACTAAGGCAGAAACAAGAGGTTAATGACCCACACACGGTATTAACCCAGAGGCATAGCTGTCTTCCCTTCTCTTCCATCCCAAGTAAAACAGAAAGATGAGCAGGCGAAGGGAAATAAACCATAAGAAATCTCCAGCGATATTAACCCAGAGTCAACCCCAAAACAATGAAAGGGACCCAGATAATTCGACCAACGTTTGGAGTTGGGAACCTGTCAGTCCCTCCCCTACCCGGGGGTGGGATGAAATTTGAAAGTGAAGGGGGTGGGGAGAGAAGAGAGGGGATGTGGGCAACAACACTGGCTACAGTTGGGATGGAGGGACAGGCTTTTACCAATCTCCCCACCTCACCCCTTAATAACTCAACCCATTCTGTTTAATATATAGTTTTATAAAGAGGGTGGGGGTATCTCTCACTGATGTTGAAAAGCAAGAGAGAGAGAGAGAGTCCCTTTTGGCTGAACGAGCTAATTTGTCAATAAAATAAAGGGAAGGGGGAAGGAGGCTCCAACACGGGGAGTGGGTCAGGTGGAGCACTGAGCAAAGCGTCCCGGCTCTGAACAGGATCGCGGGTGTGATCATCAGCACAATCTACCGAGGCTGCCCGAGCCACCGCTTCCAGCTCTCCACCACACTGCAATGCAGTTCTGAAACTCTACCCTCCCCTCCCCCCTCACCCTCCTTCCCTTATTTTTTTTTCCAAAAAAAAAAGGAAAATACCCCAAACCCACATTCAACTATTCCGGCAGCTCCAGAATGCCCATTTAACCAGGAGGACACCTTACCTCCATGTGGGCTATGTAATAACCCATATTATACACCCGGAGAGGAGGGGTCCCAACCCCATTACACGGTGCAAAAAAAAATAAACAGAGAAAAAGGGAAGGGGGGGGGAACCGACCTTTGACCTGGGTCTCGTATTCCGTGGTGATTTCTTTGTCCTTTTTGAATTTTGCTTGAGATGACATCCTGTCCTTCGGCTCCAGGTCGCAGCACTAGCCCCGCTCGTCAGTCCCGGAGGCTGCTAACTCTCCCCTCACTCGCTCGGTTACAGCTTTCGGGAGGTGTGTGTGTGAGAGAGAGAGAGGGGGAGATATCCGGGAATCTCTCCAAGTCACACTCTGTGTCAGGTTCACGCTTTGAAATCGCTTGAAAAAAAAAATTTTATAAGAATCCACCACGTCCTTCTGCTTGCCTGTCTCTGGAGGGGTGGGAATAGAGAGCAGAGGCAGAAACAAACACTACCCAACGCTGCTCCTTTCCTGAATCGCTCAGCTTATTTACTCAGTTCCATTGTGACTCCTCTTTTTAAAAGCTTCCCGATATAGTTGTAAAAGCGAAGGTTTCAGCCCAGAAAACGCAGGCAGCGACTCCAAGCCTGTGGCGTGCTGTTGGGGGAGTGAGAGGAAAGTAGGGAGGGGGGGGGATGAAGAGATGGTGTTGGGATTGGGAGCGCTTCCTCACTGACTAGCCTTGTGTCCGGCTCCCCTGCAATCTCTCATCCTGCTCCAGCTTCCCAAGGTCCCTCGCTGCAAGTCAATCTGTAGCAGAGAAGCGAACTGCATTTGAGGAAAGGAGGGCGAGAAGGGGGAAAAAAAATGTCTGAATCCGGACTGTTTCCCTTGACTGCAGGCACAGTCACGTCAAGCGCTCCTCCCATCCACTCCAAGTGAAAGTCAGAGGGAGGGGACTTATCGTATCCTACAGGACACTCTCTGAATTGCATAGGGTTATTGTATCTTTATGTAACAATGTGATTGGGGTTAGTGTATCTTTATGTCACAGTGTGATTGGGGTTATTGTATCTTTATGTAACAATGTGACTGGGGTTAGTGTATATGTCATAATGTGATTGGTTTTCATGTATCTTTTTGTAACAATGTGACTGGGGTTAGTGTATCTTTATGCCACAGTGTGATTGGGGTTATTGTATCTTTTTGTAACAATGTGACTGGGGTTAGTGTACCTTTATGTCACAATGTCTTTAGGGTTATTGTCTCTTTGTGTAACAATGTAACTGGGGGTTAGTGTATCTTTGTGTACCAATACGTCTGGGGTTATTGTATCTTCATGTCACAATGTGATTGGGGGTTAATGTGTCTTTTTGTAACAATGTGACTGGGGTTAGTGTATCTTTATGTCGCAGTGTGACTGGGAGTAAGGGTATCTTTATGTCCGAATGTGACTGGGGGTAGGGGTATCTTTATGTCAGAATGTGGCTCGTATCCTCCCCATCCAATGGCTGTGCCAAATTTTGCTCATTCAGTGCAATAGTCCTGTTCATCCTTTCCTGGTTGCCTTGGTCTTGCGCCTGTTCTTGATTTGGTTGTTTGGATGGGGGAGCAGGGCGTTCGCTGACTCTGCTCCAAGTTAAGCCCTGCACTGACCTTCTGAGACATCCATAGTTCCCCAGGTGAAGGAACCTTGAGTCTGTGTTCACTGAGACACACTCAAGTTTAGGGCTGAGTAGGATGGTCAGCCTCCCCCCACACAATCTACTAATCGGCAGTGCACCCAATGGTAGTCTGAGATTTGCTGTGATAAAACTAATCACATATCAAACAGGTTCATTGCAAGACACAGTGTTGCACTCTTGGTCCCTATGCCTTGATAAATCTTCTTGATCCCCTTCCCTTCTCAATCAACTGCTCATGACCCATGGCCCTTACCACCCTCCATTCTGAGGTGCCTCTCTATTCTTTCTCCATTTCCCTGCACACCTGTTATACCTTCTCACTCCTTTACCTCCCATTTTCCCCCTTTCTCTGGCCCATCTACTAGCTTTTTAAAATTCATTCAAGGGACATGGGCATCGCTGGCTGGGCCAGCCTTTATTGCCCATCCCTAGTTGCTCTTGAAAGGGTGATAGTGAGCTAACTTCTTGAATTGCTGCAGTCCATGTGCTGTAGCTAGACCCACAATGCCCCTAGGGAGGGAATTGCAGCATTTTGACCCAGTGAGTGAACAGTGATGTATTGCCAAGTGAGGATGGTGAGTGGTTTCGAGGGGAACTTGTAGTTGATGGTGTTCCCAGGTGTCTGCCATCTTTGTATTCTAGATAGTAGTCGTTTGGAAGATGCTGTCTAAGGATCTTTGACGAAATTCCACAGTGCATCTTGTAGATAGTACACACTGCTGCTACTGAGCATCAGTGGTGGAGTGAATGGATGCTGGTGGGTGTAGTGCCAATCAAGCAGGCACTTCCTGCATCGCTGCCCTTGAACCCCACCCCTCTAACCACAACAAGGACAGAACCCCGCTGGTGCACAACTTGCACCCCACCAACCTCTGGATACATCACATTATCCTACACCATTTCCACCACCTACAAACAGACCCCACCACCAGATCCCTCCCCACCCCGATCTGCATTCCATAAAGTCCATGTCCTCCATGACTCCCTTGTTAGGTCCATGTCCCTCACCAACCCACCCTCCCCTCCTGGCACCTTCCCCTGCCATCACAAGAATTGCAAAACCTGCACCCAGACCTCCCCCCTCACCTCCATCAAACACCCCAAAGGAGGCTTCTGCATCCATTAGAGATTACCTGCACTTCCACACAGGTTATTTATTGTATCCATTGCTCCCGATGTGGTCTCCTCTACACTGGGGAGACAAGATGTCTACTTGCTGAACGCTTCAGAGAACATCTCCAGGACACGTGCACTAAACGATCCCACTGCCCAGTGGTCGAACACTTTAACTCCCACTCCCACTCCACCGAGGACATGCAGATCCTGGGCCTCCTCCACTGCCAAACCCTTACCACCGATGCCTGGAGGAGGAATGCCTCATGTTCCGCCTTGGGACTCTCCAACCACGCGGGATCAATGTGGATTTCACCAGTTTCCTCATTTCCCCTCCCCCACCTTATCCCAGATTCAACTTTCCAATTCGGCACCACCCTCTTGAATTGTCCTACCTGTGCACCTTCCTTCCTACCTATCTGCTCCACCCTCTTCTCCAACCTATCCCCTTCACCCCAAATGTCATCTACCTATCGCATTCTCAGTTACCTTTCCCCCAGCCCCACCCCACCTCCCATTTATCTCTCAGCTCCCTTGGGCCACCCCCTCATTCTTAATGAAGTGCTTATGCTCAAAAAGTCATTTCTCCTGCTCCTCGGAGGCTGCCTGACTGGCTGTGCTTTTCAAGCACCACTCTTCAACTCTGATCTCCAGCATCTGCAGTCCTCACTTTCTCCCTTGTCCTGAATGGTGTCAAGCTTTGAGTGTTGTTGGAGCTGCACTCATCCAAGCAAGTTGGGAGTATTCCATCACACTCCTGACTTGTGCCTTGTAGATGGTGGACAGGCTTTGAGGAGTCAGGAGATGATTTACTCATTGTAGGATTCCTAGCCTCTGACCTGCTCTTGTAGCCACTGTGTTTATGTGGTGAATCCTGTTGTGTTTTTTGTCAATGATAACCCCCAGGATTCAGTGATGGTAATGGCATTGAATATCAAGGGACAGGGGTTAGATTCTTTCTTGTTGGAGATAGTCATTGCATGGCATTTGTGTGGTATTAATGTTATGTTTCACTTAGCAATCCAAAACTGGAAACCAGGTTTGGCTGAATTGGGTGTGGGCTACCTGCCTAGCCCACACCTACCTACTATTCTCCTCACTCCATTATCTCCATTCTATCTCTTTACACCTACCCATCAGCTACTCTTCATCATCTCTTTATTCCCCATTTGACTGCCTTCAACCCCCAACAAATACCTGGTATATCTTCTATCCCTTTATCTCCCATTTTACTCTCTGCACCATCTCCTTGCCATTGTCATGTGGTGTGTTTATATGGAATCAGCTGAAGGTGCTGTTGCCCATGTTAATGCCCATGCTGGAGATAGGCAGATGACACTGGGATGCTGACAGTGTTCTTGAAGTTATGCCCAGTGGTTAATTTTCCACTGCCAACTCCTTGTTTATTTTAATATTGTGGTGAATCAGTTGTCCAGCTCCTGATTTCCCTCCGTTTTATTTCTAGGCATTGGTCAAATGTTGGAACAAGTTCGGTCTGTATCCACTGGAATTTCACAGAATAAGAGATGATCTTATTGAAACATGCATAATCCTGAGGTGGACTTCACAGGGCAGATGCTGAGATGGAAAGGATGCTGAAAGGATATTTCCCCATGAGGGAGAGACTTGAACAAAGGGTACATTTCAAAAACATGGGGTCACCCATTTTGAGATGGAGATGAGGAATTTTTTTTCTCTCTCTCAGAATGTTATGAGTCTGTCAAACTCTCTACCCCAGAAAAAGCTGGCTCATTGAATATTTTTGAGATGATTGAGAGACTCCTGACTAACTCGGATGTGAGTGGAGGGTCTGAAATGAAGGACTGAAGTCACAATCAGATCAATCATGAACTTTCAAACGGTACAGCAGTTTTGAGGACTCAAAGGGGCCTAGTCCTGGTTCTAATTTGTATGTTTGTATCTTGGCCCTTCCTCTAGCCTGTTTCCCTTTTCTATTGATCTGGCTGTCTGTCCCATCTCCACAAATGGCCATCTTACCTCCTCCTATGAACTTTCTATATTACTTTGAAAACTTCCCACGTGCTCTCCTGACCCTGGCCAGTGTCCCTTCTGCAATATCATCCTTCGTCATGCCCACTCCCTATTGTCTCCCCTCCATGACCCAGTACCCCCTCCTCCACCCTCTTGATTGGTATATTTCCTGGCTACATCTTATAGATAAGTATCTCACACCCGTTATATCTGATGCTCTATCTGTTCATGTTTGTCTGGAATTTTCCTCTTCATATCTAATTGGTTCTCACTGATTTGTGAGATGCACTGTGCCATTATTTATTCTGTGCAGACTTCAACACGTATGTGTGGAATTTTTTTCCACTTACTGTGGGGGCGGAAATTGTTGCAAACTGTTGCGTAGGGTGTTCACTGAAGTCTTCAGAAATGTTACTAATTTTTGTGGTAAGACTTTGATTAATTACTGAATTCAGACCAATTTACTTAATTGGAAGCCTAAATTCAGGTTCTTTCAAATTACTAATTAAGTGACTCATGAGCTGAATTGTTGTGTGAGATATGTCAAATCAAAACCTTGCTGTCTGTAAATGCCTCCTTAAAATCAGGTTGACGAGACATCCCATTGTGAAAATTTTAATGGCTCCAAAGAGTGGATAGTTGGTTGAATAGTTGCTTGGATTCAAAGATGGCCGATATAAAGTCACAGAGTCATACAGCATGGAAGCAGATTGTTCAGTCTAACCAGTCCATGCTGACCATAATCCCAAACTTAGCTAGTCCCACCTGCCTGCTCCTGGCCCATATCCCTCCAAACATTTCCTGTTCATGTACTTCTCTAAGTGTCTTTTAAATGTTGTAACTGCATCCATCACTTCCTCTGGAAGGTCATTCCACACATGAACCACTATCTGTGTTAAAAAAATTAAATTGCCTCTCATGCCTTTTTAAAATCTTTCTCCTCTCACCTTAAAAATGTGTCCCTTGATCTTGAAATCCCCCACCCTAGGGAAAAGACACCTTATCTATAGCTGTCATTATTTTATAAACCTCTATAAGGTCACCTCTCAACTTCCTATGCTCCAGTGAAAAAAGTCCCAGCCTATCCAGCCTTTCCTTAAAACTCAAATCCTCCACTCCTGACAACATCCTGGTAAATCTCTTCTGAATTCTCTCCAGCTTAATAATATCCTTCCTATAGCTGGGAGACCAGGACTGGACACAGTACCCCAGGAGAGGCCTCGCCAATGTCCTGTACAACCTCATGATAATGTCCCAACAAGTCCAATGTGTAATCTGTGGACTCTGCAATGTGCTAGGTTGCTGGGGATGGGGCAGGGTTCACTCTCTCCAGCCTTTGACTTTACCTCTCTGTTTGCCTCTCAAGTTTCCCGATGTGTTTGGTGCTTCCCTATTTATGCCTTCTTCAGTTGGTCATCACAAGCCAGGGACACACATGGTAGGAAATGTTTGGAGGGATAAGGGCCAAGCACAAGTAGGTGGGACTAGTTTATGATCGGCATGGACTGTTAGACTGTAAGATCTGCTTCCCATAGGTTCTTGATTAGTAAGGCAATTAAGTGCTATGGGGAGAAGATAGGAGTATGGGGTTGAGAAACATAACCGACTTGTTGGGCCAAATGGCCTAAATCTGTTTCTATATTTTATGGTCTTTACTAACAATAATTAATTACAGTTTCTTCTCATTAGATTCTTGGTTCTTCATAATTTCCAGCGTATTCTTTATCCTCCACAGCAAAGACAACTTTGATATATTTGTTTAAGGAACTGACCATTCTCTTATTCCCCATTATGATTACTCCCATTCAGCCTCTAACAGACCACATGTTCATTTATTAAATCCCTCATTACTTTCACATTAATTCCATTGTTTTGTTTTTAATAACTTCTTTGTTAGTTTTGCACTTATTCCCTTGTTAACATTTGTTTTCAGTCTCTTCTTTCTTCAAAATTAGTTGTTATTTTAGCTCTAAATTAAGTATTACTTTTCCACTTATAAGTTTGTTATGTTTTCATTCATTCTGCTATCACTGTTAAACTTGTTTACCTTATGAATTCCCTTGCTGGTTTTGTGCTCACTGTTTTACATTCCTTTCCTTGTTCCTGTTAATTTCATTCCAGTCTTACTTTCAGGTGAATTCTCTTGATACTTTTATGTTCCATTATGTAGCACAGTGCATGAGGGACAGCATGTCAGTCACAAATAAGCAAGGGCTCGGATCGCCTAGCTAAGGTATGGCCCCATTAAGAACCTCTGATTTAGAAGTAATTGCATCTGGAGTGGGGGGAACTTTACCTCAGCCAGCTCCATCAAAGGGGAGATCCAGGGTACTTTCATTATGAATTAACCAGCAAAATGCAAAGAAAATATTTCTTACATGAGATTCTGCAATTGGGCAACACTTGCTGAATAATCCTCGAGTGCATCAATGGCTGCATTAACAGTAATATTTAAGACAACCAGTTCAGTTTGTAATGTGGCTCATTTCTTCTTAACCGAAGCATTATACATTCAGATGAAGGGGTCCACTCTCTGCCAACAAGGTGAATATATTCAAGCCTTTAATCTTTTTAGAGTAATCTGGCTGCTTGGAGGGCTAATTGTTCCTTGTTACCTTCCCTGTAGTAATACCTCAGTTAATCATCATCTACTTGCCAAAAAAAATCAGCACCCTTTTATGATGGTTTGAAATTTGGAAATTTTTGCATTGTGCGAGAGGAAAAGCCTTAGCAATATCTTTTCAGCAGTACTCAAGTACCAAACCACCTGGTGACTAAATTCCCAGCTCTCTGTGTGATTTGTCTCTGGATCATTGATTTGGGCCTCCTCTAATGCTATTGTACGCATATGTACTCATTCCCTTACTTTTATAGAGTCATAGAGATGTACAGCATGGAAACAGAACCTTCGGTCCAACCTGTCCATGCCGACCAGATATCCCAACCCGATCTAGTCCCACCTGCCAGCACCCAGCCCATATCCCTCCAAACCCTTCCTATTCATATACCCATCCAAATGCTTCTTAAATGTTGCAATTGTACCAGCCTCCACCACATCCTCTGGCAACTCATTCCATACACGTACCACCCACTGTGTGAAAAAGTTGCCCCTTAGGTCTCTTTTATATCTTTCCTATAGCTCAGATCCTCCAACCCTGGCAACATCCTTGTAAATCTTTTCTGAACCCTTTCAAGCTTCATAACATCTTTCCGATAGGAAGGAGACCAGAATTGCACGCAATATTCCAACAGTGGCCTAACCAATGTCCTGTACAGCCACAACAAGACCTCCCAACTCCTGTACTCAATGCTCATTCACATCTCATTTATTAAACACTTGCGCATTAAATCATTGCATTTTGGTACAACAAACAAGTGTAGGACTTATACAGTTAATGGTAGTGCCTTGGGTAGTTTTGTAGAGGGTCCTATGGGTGCATAATTCTTTGAAGTTTGCATCCCATATAGACAAGGTGGTTAAAAAGGTGTTTGGCATGCTTGCCTTCATTGCTCAGTCCTTTCAGTATAGGAGTTTGAATGTCATGTTCAGGTTGTACAGGACATTGGTGAGGCCTCTTCTGGAATATTGTGTCCAGTTCTGGTTTCCCAGTTATAGGAAAGATAATATTAAGCTGGAGTGAGTTCAGACGAGATTTACGAGGATGTTGCCAGGTATGGAAGATTTGGGTTATAAAGAAAGGCTGGGATTTCTTTTTCACTGGAGTGTAGGAGGTTGAGAGACAACCTGATAGAAGTTCATAAAGTAATGAGAAGTATAGATAGCGTTGACGTTAGTTGTCTTTTCCTTGAGATTGGGGGATTTCAAGACTGGGGGCACATTTTTAAGGTGAGATGAAAGAGCTTTAAAAAGACATGAGGGGCAAATTTTTTACACAGAGTAGTTCGCGTGTGGAACTTCCTGAGGAAGTGATGGATGTGGGTACAATTACAACATTTAAAAGATATTTGGATAAGTACATGAAGAAAAGTTTCGAGGAAAATGGGCCAAGCAGGGAGGTGGGATTAGTTTAGTTTGAGATTATGTTCGTCATGGACCAGTTGGACTGAAGGGTCTGTTTCTGTGTTGTATGGCTCTCTGACAAGTTTCTGTGATAATATTTACAGCAGCAATGAGACAATAAAACATTGCCAGGGACCTCATGGATGTGTGTCATAAAATTTGACAGCAAGTCATGTGAAGAAAGTTCAGGTCAGGAAATAATATGTTTGATTAAAGAGTGATGTTTTTAGGTGCCTCTTAAGTGAGGAACGAAAAGATGATATTTAGGAAGGGGATTCCTCGGAGTTTCTGGCCATTAATAGTGGAGTAAATCAGAGATGTGGAAGCAACCAGAATTGTAGGTGTGGAGTTCTTACACACTTGTAGCACTGAAGCCAGTTGCGATAATTGGAATGGGCCATACCATAGAGTGATTGGAACAGGATGATGAGAACTTTAAGATGTAACTGCTGAAGGGCTAGAAGCCAATAAGTTTCTGCATGTACAGCAGCAATGGGCTGCAGCAGCCTTGTGCCATTAAGGACCTGGTCCACAGAGATTAAAGTGAGCTCAAATTCCCTGAGGGTGCAAGGTGGAAAGCCAGCAAGGAAAACAGAATGGTGGGAAGGAACCATCACAGCTGAGTCTGGTGTCCACATCCATTTGCACACAATTTCAGAATAGTGAGTGCTTATCTGGATGATTTCATCTCCGACACCACTCAAGAAGCTGGAAACCATCCAGGAGAAACAATCCTGCTTGACTGGCATCCCACTCAGCCCCTTCAATATTCACTCCCTTCAACATCAATGCGCAGTGTGTACCATCTACAAGATGTCCTACAGAAACTTAGCCAGGCTCCTCAGTTAGCACCTTTCAAACCCATGACCACTTCCATCCAGGAGGACAAGGGCAACAGATGCATCACCAACTGCAGGTTCCCCTCCAAGCCACTCACATCCTCACTTGGAAATATATACCATTCTTTCGTTGTTGGTGGATCCACATCCTGGAATCCGTTCCCCCCCCCCCCCGTGCCCCAACAGCCCTGTGAGTGTCCCTCTGACCTATGGACTGCAGTAGTTCAAGAAGGCAGCTCATCACTGCCTTGTCCAGGGCAATTAGGTATGGGCGATAAATCCTGGCCCAGCCAATGATGCCCATGTCCTACAAATTAATAAAAACAATGCATGAAGCCTGACCGACCTTTCTATCTCCATAATTATGGATATTCTGAATATAGGTTAAAGATGCTATTGCATTGGAGGCAGCTCAGAGAAGGTTCATTAGGATGATCCCTGGTATAGAGGAATTGTCTTATGAGCCAAGTCCCTAAATAGGTAGGGACTTTACTCACTGGAGTTTAGAAGAATGAGAGGTGATCTCATTGCAACATATAAGATTCTTAAAGGAGCTTGGCAGGGTCAATGCCGAGAGGATGTTTCCCCTAATGGAAGAGTCTAGGGCTCTCAACATATGAGATGAGGAGGATTTTCTTCTCTCAGAGGGTTGAGAGAATTCTTTGCCACAGAGAGCTGTGGAATGGGGGTGGGGCAGAATCCTAGCGTATATTTAAGCCTATGATAGATAGATTCTTGATCAGTAGGGGAATCAAGGGTTACGGGGAAAAGGCAGAAAAATGGGTATGAGGAAAGTCAGATCACCCATAATCCTAATGAATGGTTAGGCCAGGCTCATGGGGCCGAATGGTGTACTCCTGTCCCTATTTGCTATTGTCTTATTAGACCAGAGGCACACAAGGCAATAGTTATCTCTTGAAGTGTGACGAGCTAACCCAGCACTGATTTTTCTTTTAGCAAGCAAAGGACTTTCCTAACGTGTTTTCAACAGCTCTACACAGGCTGGAACATTTACCTAGGGAGTCACCAGGGAAATTGCAGACTGTAAAATCTGGTGATAACGAATGCTGAATGATAAAGTTTTATGCATCAGTGCAATATCAGGCATCAGAGCAGAACTCCTGCAGTTTCTATTGTTACCTAATCTAATCTCTTTGATGAAGCTACCGATGCCCATCTGAAAGAGCATGATGTATTTCCCAGCCCTCTCTCCAATCTGAGGTCACGTGGATCACAGACCAAGTGCTGATTTCTCGTTTTGCTCATTCCCTTGGTGAATTGTTTAACTGCCTAAGCCTAATGTCAATATGTTCCTCATACTCCATAGATATTATGTGCTAACCAAAAGCAGCTTTTGCAGTCGGGGTTGGGGGGTGGGGGGGGGTTGGGGGGGGGGGGGGGGGGGGGGTTGGGTGCCATTTAATACGAGGAACTGGATTGGAACTGTGCCAAACATGTAGCCAGGAGAGAGGAGAGACTTCTGTATGAATCATAATTGGAGTGGGTTTGAACCCAGATCACTGTCTTATCCAGTGCGCCACCTAGAACACCGTTGAGCATGTTTGAGAGATTGTGTGACAGGCTAGAAAACATAAGAGCAATATGAGGCCTGAGTATCACGAAGTATCATCTTTCGATAGCAGTGCTGTGTCAGTTATCATTACTGGAATTGCCGTATCCTGTTGAGGTATGGTACATAATAGCATTCAGATATTTCGACAGTGGCTTTCTGAAGAGAATGGAGAGAATCTCTTCAGGTCCCATCTCATTACTGCTTATACACATAGCTTTTTGGTAAGTGCACAATTGAATGTGGTACCAGGCCATGTAGACTAGGAACGTTTTTGATTATGAGTTAGATTTTACAAGTGATCTAAGCACTCAGGGTCTTCAAAGGGGTAAATCAGCCTGACTCCAATCATTATCCAGTGTTATTGCAGACTTTAGTGCGTGTTGGGCATAGCTATTTCAGGATTTAATTCCTGAATAAGAGATGCATTCATTAGCCAGCTTTTATTGGGGACTGACTATAAACTTTGACAGGGCCAAATGAAGGAAATGTGCACAAACATTTTTTTAAGAAAAATGTCATCACAAGCCAATCAGCCTAACCTCAGTGGTAGGTGAGGTATGTGGAAACAAATAATGGGACATTGAAGAACATCATTATAATCAAGAAGAGTCAGCATAGGTTCGCAAAACGAATCATAGAATCCCTACAGTGTGGAAGCAGGCTATTCGGTCTATTGAGTTTACACTGACCCTCCAAAGACCATCCCTCCCAGACCCACCCCTTACCCTAACCCTGCATTTCTAATGGCTAATACACCTAGCCTGCACATCCCTGGACACCATGGGCAATTTAGTATTGCCAATCCACCTAATCTGCACATCTTTGGACTGTGGGAGAAAACTGAACACCTAAAGGAAACCCACACAGATACAGGGAGAATGTGCAAACTCAATGCACTGACAGTCACCTGAATTTGGAATTGAAACTGGGACCCTGGCGATTGAAGCAGCAGTGCTAAGCATCGAGCCACTGCACTGCCCTAAAGTTGAAGTTTTTGAGGAGCTTATGATGAGTTCACCTTTAATGCAACCTACATGTCTTCCAGCGCAGCTTTTGAAAATGTTCCATGTAGAAAACTATTCGCAAGATGTAAATGCTAATGGGATCCAAGGAAAGTGAGAAATCAGATCCAAAATTGGCTCCTGACAGGAAGCAAAGGATGGTAGCTGATGGGTGTTTTAGTGACTGGAAAACTGTTTCCATTGGCAAACACAGGACTCGCATCTGGGCCCCTTGCTGTCTGTGACTTGTTTATTTACACTCAAATGCAGGGAGCATGATTGAGAAGTTTGCAGACGATACAAAGGTTGAGTGCATGTTAGAACAGCATGATGGTACAGTGGTTAGCACTGCTGTCTCACAGCGCCAGGGACTCCAGTCTCGGGCAACTGTGTGGAGTTTGCATATTCTCCCCATGTCTGTGTGGGTTTCTTCTGGGTGCTCCTGTCTCCTCCCACAGTCCAAAGATATGCAGGTTAGGTAGATTGGCCATGTTAAATTGCACATAGCGTTCAGGGATGCGTAGGTTAGGTCATTGAGTCATGGGACATGCAGGGTTACGGGATAGGGGAGTGAGTCTGGGTGGAATGCTTGTCAGAGAGTTGGTGTGGACTTGTTGGGCTGAATGGCCTGTTTCCACACTGGAGGGATTCTATAATTAACATTTTACAAATTAAATGATTGGTGAAGAAAGCTGGTGACTGCAGTAAGATATGAATCGACTGAAAAATAGCAAAGTAGAATTCAATCTGGAAAATTGTACGGTAATATATTTGAGAAGCAGAAAGAAGGTGAAGGATCACACAATAAATGATCGGCTCTGAGAAATGTAAAGTGACAGCAGTTTCTTAGAGTGCATGTCTATATCTACAGATCCCTGAGGGCTGCAGGACAAGGAGATAAGGTGGTTACAAAGGAAAAGCGATCGTTCCCTTCATTAATTGAGGCCTCGTAGGTGTAAACAGGGAGGGTCACACTGATTAAATGCTCCTCTGCCAATCAAACCTGCAATAGGGAAGGGCACCAGATTCTGCCTTCATGATTCAGAGACCAAGTTGAGGATTGAGGGGGCACAGATGCAGCCAGTAGAAATATTTGATGAGGCAGAGAGGAAAATGGTTTCCATCAGTATGAAGGAGACAAGAAAGCGAAAGGATGGAATCTAGAGGTGAGGTTGGCATCGCTGATTAAACGCTGAAACGTCCCTCTGGTGCACTGTTCATGTTCTCACTTTGCATTGGAGACCCTTGCATCCTGACTGTACTGGCTCTTTGAAAGAGGAATTCAGTTTGTTCTGCCTCCGTCCAATTTCCAACAGCCATGCCAATGTCCTTCCTTTCCAAGTACTTATGCAATTCCATTTTAAACGTTACCATTGAATCACTTGCATTGCACATTTCAGATCACGACTCATTGTGTAAAACAGCTTCCCCCTCATCTGTTCTCTAGATTAAACCTGTTGTCCCTCATTACTGACTCTCCTGCCATTGGGAAGAGTTTATCTGTCTTTGCTCTTTCCCTTGAATCATTGAACATTCCTCAATAGACCTGTCCGTGACATTGTCAGTTGTGTGGGATCACTCACACCTCCTGAGACCGAACGATCCTCTCCAGTGACTGTATATTCCAAGCCAATATTTCACTGTAGCAGTGAGGGAATACCACATAATGAGAAATGCCAGCTTTCAGGTGAAATGACAAACTGAGGACCATATGATGGCTCAGTGGTTGACACTGCTGCCTCACAGCGTCAGGGACCTGGGTTCAGTTCCATCCTGGGGTGACTGTGAGGAGTTTGCATATTCTCCGTGTCTGCATGGGTTTCCTCTGGTGCTCTGGTTTCCTCCAACAGCCCAAAGATGTGCAGATTAGGTGCAGGAATGTGCAGGTTTGGTGGAATAGCCATGGGAAATGCAGGGTTACAGGGATAGGGTAGGGAGTGGGTAGCTCCTTACAGGATCAGTGCAGACTTGATGAACCAAATGGCCTCTCTCTGCACGGTAAGGGGTCCAATTGCCTTCTTAGCCTTTTTTCTGTGAAAGAGAAAGGCTAGAGGACTCCTCTCCTATTTCCTGGACAACATGTATCACTCAGTCCATATCACCAAGTCTTTAGCTATTTGTTGCCTGTGGGATCTTTCTGTGCACACATTGGCTGCTGCTCTGCCCCAAAATAGAAGATGGCTTTCAGTGTTAGGTAGTTTGGCTGATTGTGAGGTTGTGAACAGTGCTGCATAAATCTCCAAACTTCCTTTTCCCTTAAGGGGATGAATCCCTGCTATTCCAGGCTTTCTGATCCACTAAGGTTGGATGTGTTCAGAGGTGACATGGCAAATTGCTTGGGGCAGCCTACTGTCTGCAAGGTTGGATCGTGAGGGCTAGACTGCACAAGGTGTACCGAACACACACTGAGGACACACTCAGCACTGCAGAAGGCTGTAATTCAGGTCTCAAGGGTGCTCACTGACAGACAATAACAGCCTGGAGAGGCAGTCTGACAGCTGAATCGCAACTTTGTTCTCCTAGAAAAGCTCCTACCATCCATTATGCATGACGTCCTCCAATGCTCTCTCGCCTGCCACAGTAAACCCCTTGTGAGGCTGTAGCCAGCCAGCGCACAGATTGAAATATCTGACATGGATCTTATTCGCAAGATTGCTGTCAGACTAACCTCTGGAGGAGGGGTGTTGGGGGGAGGGGGGTCAAAGATCAAGGGCATTGTAAATGGAGTGGAAGAGACTAGGATAGTCTTCTAGGATCATCTTATAGGGCCCTGAATAACAGTGAGAAACCTAGGAGAGTCATGTGAGGATTTGAGTGAAGCCTGTTGGCAGCAACTTGTTGAATTTTCCAATGGATTTCTGGACTTCGGGATGATATTCCATGAACAGAAATTATAGCTCCCAGCTCACAGACTGGACCAGGCTGCATCTCAGGGCTGCTCACATGTTCTCTTCGTGTTAACTGCCTCAGCACTTACCCGGATGTTCACAGCATCCCTGCTTTGTCTGGCAGCTTGTTACACTGATCAGCGGTTATCAGTCAAGGGAGCGTGCTCCACAATCTCACACCCACACCATGTGTCAGCAACTTCTGTAAGAAACACGTGACCACATGCAGCAAGTGAACGGCTGTATCTGAAAACTTAAAGGGAATGGTCCTCAATGAAGTTCGAGGAGACACCTATCAGTATGGAGGTCCCGGCACAGTAAGCTGATATCAGTCAGTCCAGGGGCTCGAGCGTTCATTCAGCCTCTCTGGATGGTCAAGATCAGCTTCTTTCCTGGTACATCTGAAGGTTAGACACCCTACCATCTCTCTCTTGGCTCCTTCTGCCCCATGCTGGGTTGCTCTCTCCTGGACGCAGTGAAACGGAGCGACTGAATGAGTTTAATTAGCTGGCCCAGCGAGAAGTGCTGGTGCTGGGGGGGGAGGTGTCCTGGTTGAGTGAGTTGAAAGCACAGAGGATATAGATAGTGTGGAGGGATTGTGCGAGTAAGAGTACGTGAGGGAAGATGCTGCATGTAATAGTGAGAACGGTAGAGCCTCGGTGGGAAGTGGGTGGAGTTGCAGAGATGGAGTGAGCGTGAGGCAGCAGAGACAAGTTGGTGGATGTTACCATGGTGGACTGGAGAAGGTAACTGACCTCCTTCCTGCAGCAATGGCTGTTCATCCAGCCAGCTGAGACTGCACGGTCCTGGGTGCCAACCTTCAACCAGGATGGCAGGGTCTGGAGCTGTGGCCTCCTCTGCACCACCCTGTTCACCAGGATCTCCAGTTCGCCACCCACGAAGGGACCACAAATCTCCCTAAATGCCAGGGCATCCCCGGACTGATAATGCTTGTCCAGGTGCGCAATGAGCAAATGATTTAAAGATGGCAGCGGCACCAGGGAGACCCCAGCTTTGGTGGGCACTTCCAGCCTCACTGAGTGGGAAAATAACTCACTGCAGTGAAGGGAAAAAGTGAAGGGGCAAAATAGAGGGTGGGGTAGATAGTTAATGAGGGTGACGACTTTGGAATGAATGCGCAGCAAAACCCTCGCAGAGAGAGAAACCCTCAATGAATCTCAACAAACACGACGTTTAACCAAAATATCGTAAGATTCAGCCCAGAGCTTGTCCACTTTGTACTGCTGTGTTACTAAGGTAGGGAGGGTCTTAATTAATTGTGTATCTAGCAATCGATGATTCTGACATGTCATCTTCCATAGATAATGAGCGTAGAACATGCTGGGAAGCATTTGCCAGTTCAGGCAGCTGTTGTGGATGGACAGACTGCATTAAAAGTGCTTGAAGCTATTTCACCATCTCCTTTCCTTTCTCTTTGAACTTCGCTTGCTCCATTGCCACCTTTTGTTTGCCCTGCCCCCGTCACCCATTTGCCATCTGATCACTCCTGCTTTCCACCCTGTCACGCACCTTCCCCTTGGTCTTTCCCTGGCTATGCACTCACAAGCCTTCTAGTTCCTGTGAAGTACTGAGAAGAGCTTTAAGCACGAGGGTTGATGGGGTTAAAAGCAACAAAAGATGTCAGCAAACTGGCACGTCAGTCCCTGATGCTGCCCTCCAGGTTTAACTCGTACGTTAGGCTGATAACACACAATTTAGGCTTATAGGAGCAAGAGTAGGCCTTTAAGCCTGTTCTGCCATTCAATAAGATCGTGGCTGACCTGAGTTTAACCTCATTCCTGCATTTCCCCAAAAAATCTTTCATCCTCTTGGTCATCAAGAATCTACCAACAAAAAAATTATAAATATTCCATGTCCACTGCCTTTTGAAGAAAGGAATTCCAAAGAGTCTCAACTCTCTGAGAGAAAGTTCGTGTTGCTGATCGGCATATTTTAATTGCTGAACTGGAGTGATGTTGCAACTCACTTTCAAATGTGACATCGCATCCATGTGTTTCAGCAGCAACCTGAAACTCACCAGTGAAAGCAAGAAGAGAAGTTAACAGTAATTGAGCAGCTGATTATATAAAAAGGAAGCCTTGTGGTGCAGTGGATACTATCCTTACCTCTGAGCTGGGACCTCTGAGCGAGTCTTACTGCAGAATGTGATGGCTAAGGAAGGTGTGTTCATGAACAGGGATGAGGATCAACTTCTAAATTCTTCCAACTCATGCCAATGGTAATAATGGGAGAGCCATATGATGTACTTTCATCACTATCAGTAGCTCTGGACTACAATATGCATGTGAACGGTGCCATAGCAACTCCAATTCCTTTGAGGAATGGTTGGGTCAGTTGATTGGATGGTCAGTGTGGATCAGATTGCTGCCAGCAGCATGGAGTATGATCTGGGTGGATTTAGGACCCATCACCTGACCTACACATGGTGGCACTGGGGATGAAGAAACCCAAGAAGCTGATATAAAAAGAAAGAGAGTAGCTAAAATCAATATTGGACCCTTGGAAGTCGAGTCGGAAGAAATCGTTATTGGGAATGAGGAAATGGCAGAGATGTTGAAGAGATATTGTGTTTCTGTCTTGACAGTAAAACACACCAGTTGCAATCAAAAAAATAGAGGCAACTTAGGTGTTAAAAAGTGAGAAAACTAAGATGATTAAAATCAGTAGAGGAAAATTATTGGACAAGTTCAAGGAAGTAAAGTGTGATAAATCCGCAGAACTTGATGGTCTCAAGGCTCAGAATCTAAAAGAGGTAACTGCTAAGATGATGGATAACCCGATGCAATTCTCCAAACATTCCTGGATTCTGAAAGCTCCCAGCTGATTAGACATTAACAAATGTAACACCTGCATTCGAGGTAGGAAGGGAAGAGAAAACAGGAAATGATGAGGCAGTTAATCTGACAACAGTCCTCAGGAAAATGCTGGAATCTCTATTAGGGGCATCTTAATAGTGAGGAGGCAATGGCCTAGTGGTATTATCAAAAGACTTGTTAATCCAGAGACCTAGATAATGCTCTGAGGTTGTAGGTTCAAATCCTGTCTAGGCAACTAATGGAATTTGAATTCAATTAAAAACAAATGTGTAATTAAGAGTGTAATGATGACCACGAAACTATTGTTGGAAAAAAACATCTGGTTCACTAGTGGCCTCTAAGGGATGAAACTGCCATCCTTATCTGGTTCGGGCCTACATGTGACTTCAGACCCACAGCAATGTGGTTAACTCTTAAACTGTCCTCTGAGCAATTAGAGATTGGCAATAAATGCTGCCTAGTTGAAAAATGTCGTGCTGGAAAAACACAGCAGGCCAGGCAGCATCCGAGGAGCAGGAGAATCGACTTTTCGAGCATAAGCCCTTCTTCAGGAATCGATGTTTCGGGCATAAGCCCTTCTTCAGGAATCGATGTTTCAGGCATAAGCCCTTCTTCAGGAATGCATCCCATCGGATGCTGCCTGGCCTGCTGTGTTTTTCCAGCACCACATATTTCAACTCTGGTACTCCTGCATCTGCAGTCCTCACTTTCTCCTAATAAATGCTGCCTAGCCAGTGACCCCTTATCCAATAAATAAAGGAAAAAAAATTAAGAAATCTAAGAAAGTCAACATGTTTTATAAAAGAGTAATTGTATTCAACAAATTAATCAGAAGTTTTAGAGGACCTGACTTGCAGTGTAGATATATGAGAATCAGTAGGTGTTATATATTTCCAAAAGGCATTTAATAAGGAGCTGTACAAATGTTCAATCATCATAGAATTCCTAAAGTGCAGAAAGAGGCTATTCAGCCCATCGAGTATGCACTAAATCTCTGAAGCCAGACCCAATCTCCCACCCCATTTCCCATGGCTAACCCACCTAGCCTGCACATCCCTGGAAACTATGGGGCAATTTAGCATGGCCAATCCACCTAACCTACACATCTCTGGACTGTGAGAGGAAACCAGAGCACCTCGAGGAAACCCATATAGGTAAGAGGACAATGTGCAAACTCCACACCGTCACCCCACAGTGGAATCAAACCAGGGTCCCTGCCACTGTGAGGCAGCAGTACTAACCACTGAGCCACCATGCCACCGATCAGCTGCATAAGGACTTATGGAGTTGGGAAGTCTTTTAGCATGGATGAAATTTTAATGACTGGACAAAATGCAAAACTTAAAAATAACCAGGGCGTTTTTAACTTGGCAGGCTGTGACTAATAGAAAATGAAAGGTTCAGGGTTGGAGCATCAACTGTTTACAATCTGTGGTAATGAGAGAGATGAAAAGACAGACAATAATATATTGTAAGTATCGAAGAGTGTTGTGCTGGAAAAGCATAGCTGGTCAGGCAGAATCTGAGGAGCAGGAGAATCGATGTTTCAAGCATAAGCTTTTGCCCGAAACATCGACTCTCCTGCTCCTCGGATGCTGCCAGACCAGCTGTGCTTTTCCAGCACCACACTCTCCGACTCTGATCTCCAGCATCTGCAGTCCTCACTTTCTCCCAGTAATATATTGTAAGTTTTTGAATGAAATAAAGCTGGATGGAAATGTAACTGTGAAGAAGACACAAAGAGGTTGCAGTGAGATGTTGACAAGTTACACAAGTGGGCAATGAGATGGAGGATGATGTGGGACTATGTGAGGTTATTCACTTTGGTTGTGAGAATGGAATACAGAGTATATTTTAGAAGGCATACAAATTGCCTTACAGTATGGAAACAGGCCCTTTGGCCCGACAAGTCCACACTGACCCTCTGACGAGAAACCCACCCAGACCCATTCCCCTACTACTCTAGATTTACCCCTGACTAATGCACTTAACCTACACATCCCTGAACACTATGGGCAATTTAGCATGGCCAGCACACCTAAACTGCATATCTTTGGATTGTGGGAGGAAATCCACACAGACACAGGGCAAATGTGCAAACTCCACGCAGACAGTCACCTGAGCTGGGAACTGAACCCAGGTCCCTGGCGCTGTGAGGTAGCAGTGCTAACCACTGAGCCACCATACCAGCCCATGGATAACTAAAACTAAAGGAAAATATTGCAGATGTTGGGAAATCTGAAATTAAAACAGAAAGTGCTGGAGAAACTCAGCAGGTCTGGTAGCATGTGTGGAGAGAGAAACAGAGTTATCTGTTTCAGGAAAAGGGCCTTTCTTCTCAACTGAGGAAAGATAGATATATAATAGTATTTGAACAAGTGAAAGGGGACAGAAAGGAAGAACAGAAGTGAGGGTCTGTGCAGATGTAGAGGTTAAATCTCTCAATGTGTTCTCCTGGATATTGGGGAATCTAAACACAGTTTGGATTGGACAATGTAATGGAACAAATCCATTCAGTCTACAGGCGTGACCCCAAACTTCTAGTGACCTGCTATTTAAATTCTCCAAATTGGTCTCAGCAGTGTTCCAGTGAAGAGTCAATAAGTGTGGTGCTGGAAAAGCGCAGCCAGTCAGGCAGCATCCGACGAGCAGAAGAGTTGACGTGTCGAGAGTAAGCTCTTCATCAGGAAAAGCTGCTGCCGCGACGTTGACCGCCTCAACCTGTCCACCCCACTCTAACCTCTCACCCTCGCAACGTGCAGCCTTCCACTCCCTCTGCTCCAACCCCAACCTCACCATCAAACCAGCGAACAAGGAGGATGCTGTGGTAGTTTAGCGCATCGACCTCTACATCGCTGAAGCCAGGCGCCACCTCATTGACACCTCCTCCTACTGCCCCCTCAACCACGACCTCACCTCCCATCACCAACCCATCATCTCCCAGACCATCCACGACCTCATCACCTCAGGGGATCTCCCACCCAGAGCCTCCAACCTCATAGTCCCAGAAACCTGCACGCCCAGTTCTACCTCTTACCCAAGATCCACAAGCCTGACTATCGCAGTTGTCTCAGCCTGCTCCTGTCCCATTGAACCTATCTCCACATAACTCCCTTGATTCAGGAACTCCCCACCCACATCTCAACCTCTTCCATGACTTTAGGTTCCCTGGCCTCAAGTGCCTCATCTTCACCATGGACATCCAGTCCCTAAAACATCTATCCATCATGACAAAGGCTTTCAAGCCTTCCACTTCTTCCTCTCCCACTGACCCAAACAGTACTCTTCCACCAACACACTCAATTGGTTGAACTGGTCCTCACTCTCAATAATTTCTCCTTTGCATCCTCCCACTTCCTCCACACCAAAGGGATAGCCGTGGGCACCCGCATGGGCCCCAGCTATGCCTGTCTCTTCGTCATGTACGTGGAACAAGTCCATCGTCCGCAGCTACACCGGCACCATTCCCCACCTTTTCCTCCACATTCTTGATGAAGAGCTTATGCTCGAAACATCGACTCTCCTGTTCCTCAGATGCTGCCTGACTGGCTATGCTTTTCCAGCACCACACTCTCGACCCTGATCTCCATCATCTGCAGTCCTCACTTTCTCCCAGTGTTCCAGTGAAGTCCAACGCAAGATTCAGGGACAGCACCTTGCCTTTTGATTTGTCTTGTCTCAATGTTGAGTTCAGTCACTTCAGAGTGGGGACTTGGTCACCTCATTTTGTTTACGTTCCTTTTTTAAACATGTGCCCATCTCAAACTATGTATCATTCTATTATTTATACCAAAACTGGACACATCTTTTGTTACTTCTCTACAATCACTGCCTTTTGTACAATGCAGTCTTTGAGCCTGTACCCTCTCACAGCCTGCTTTTGGTCTTCCAAGCCCTCCCTGATTTTTTTCTTGCTCAAAGCCTGTTACATTTCTATTTATCTTTACCGAATCCCAGAATTATTATAAGACAGGAAATCATTATGTATATACTGGCTCCCTGTAGCAGGGGTTTACCTCGTATCAAGCCACTATCTTTTCAGTGTAACTCCTACACGTTCTTCTTTTTCAGATAATCATCCAGTTTCCTTTTGAAAGCCTCGATTGGGCCTGCCTCCACCACTCTAAGGTGACACGACCCAGATCCTAACAACTGTGCGTAAACATTTTCCCCCGATGTCATCATTGCTTCTTTTGCCAAGTATCCTAACCCTGTCCCTACTTCTTTCTTGATCATTTCAAATAATGGGAGCAGATTTTCCCCCCCTTTTTCTACTCTCACTGAAGCCTTCACATTTTCAGTCCTCAAGAAAAGTCCTCGGCCTGAAAGGTTGACTTGGTTTCTCTCCCTGCAGTTTCTGCCGAACCTGCTGAGCTTTTTCAGCATTTTCTGCTTTTGCTGTTGTTGATGCCCAGAGCGACTTGGGTGTGCTCCAAGGATCACAGAAAGCATGGCAAGCAGTTACCAAGGCCCATGTCATGCTGTCCTTTATTGGAAAGGGGCTGGGGTACATAGATAAAGATGTTTTGTTATAATTGAACAGCATTTTGGCAAGGCCACATCTGGAACACCATTATAAATTAATATAGGCTGTATAATTATGGAACAATATACTTGCATTGGAGGCAGTGCAGCCAAGGTTCACTGTTTCCTGGGATGAAGAGTTTGTCCCACATTGGCTTAATTCTATATTCTCAGAAGAATGAGACACAGTCTCGTTAACACAGTGGCTCAGTGATTAGCATTGCTGCCTCATAGCGCTAGGTATGACTCCAGCCTCGAGTGACTGTCTATGTGGAGCTTGCACATTCTCTCCTCTGGGTGCTCTATCTTCCTCCCACAGTCCAAACCAAAGATGTGCAGGTTAGTTGAATCGGCCAAGCTAAATTTCCCTGCAGTGTCCAGAGGTGTGCAGGCTAAGTGGGTTAGGCATGGGAAATGCAGGGTTACAGGTACAGGGTTGGGAGGACTGGGTCTAGGTGGGTTGCTGTTTGGAGGGTCAGCATAGACTTGAAGGGCCAAATGGCTTGGTCCCACACAGAGGGATTCTATGTTCCAATGACACATGAAGATAGGTGCTGTAAGACTGTTTCCCCTGGCTGGGGAACCGAAATGACCAGAGCACAGTCTCCAGATATGAGGAGCATCATTTACTGAAATGAGGAGATATTTCTTTGCTCCAATTTTGTGAATCTTTGGAATTCTCCTCCAAAGGAAGGTTGACAAGTGAAGCTGTAGCCCAAAATCAGACATGATTATATTAAAAGGCACAATGTGTTTGACAGGCAGAATGATCTACTCCTGTTCTGGTTTCTTGTGTTGTTGTGATTAATATTCATGGAACTGATGCCATAAATACCCACACTCTACAGTTGCTTTCTGAGCAACTTGTGGGAAAGAATTTGTTACTCATGGTAAGGGATAACATTTCACACATTGACAACTTTGTGTCTCTCATTAGGGAAGGTGGTGTGATTTTAAGATATTTTCTTAGTTAGCCTGTCCAAGGATGTTATTGCACACCTCTGGAGCAGGTGAGACTTGAACCTGGGCCCCTCAGGGACACTACCAATGCACCACAAGAGCCATTTGGCTATCTTAGATTGAACAAAGGGCACTGTGCCAATAGCAGCGGCCTACTTTGCAAGGTCTGGAACTGGACATCAGAGAGTTGGGAAACAGTGCACTGCAGCTGTGTTGAAGTTAATGAAGGCTGAGATTCCTCAAAATACATTGTTTCGGGATTCTCCAATTCCACGTCAGATGGTGACATATGTCTGTGCTTTTCACTAACCTTCTCACTGACCTGTTACTCTGTGGTCAAACCAAGTTTCCAATTCTGCACATTGGCCAGAATTTGACCATATAAAATACAAGAGCAAGTCAAAGGTTAGGAATCCTGCACCAAAGGACTCACCTCCTGACTCCCCAAAGCCTCTCCACCTACAAGGCACAAGTGTGATGGAATACCTCCCACTTGCCTGGATGAGTGCAGCTCCAGCGACACTCAAGAAGCTTGACATCATCCAGGACAAAGCAGCCTGCTTCATTGGCACCTCATCATTCACTTCCTACACTGGTGATGCACAGTGGATCTGTGTGTACCATCTACAAGATGCATTGCAGGTAACTCAGCAAGACTCCTTTGGTAGCACTGTCCAATTATGTGGCCACCACCATCTAGAGGTTCAAGGGCAGCAGATATATGGGAATGCCACCACTTTCAAGTTCCCCTCCAAGCCATCACCATCCTGACTTGGAAACATCACTGTTACCCTGGCTCACGATCTTAACAACATTGTGAGCCAACCTACAGCACATGGACTGCAGCAGTTCAAGAAGGCAACTCACCACCACCTTCTCAAGGACAACTGGGAATGACCAATAAATGATGATCCACACATTTGGATCAAGTTTAAAGAAATCCAAAATTCCATACAAAAGTATTTTTGAACACACCATTGTGAGCATACTTGGAAATACAAGGATCTCACAAGTGGCTTCGTTTGGATCATTTTGAAGTGTGTATCCAGATGAATACATACATGCAATGAATCACAGGAAATAACCTCCCTTGACAGGTCCAGCCACTCCCACGTTTTTGAGATGACTTGCACATGACATTACAAACACACCTCACCCCACCCTTCTCCACCCCAGTCATCCTGTGGGAGCAATGTTAAATGAGATAAAGCTCAAATCCTCTCCCTGATCCACCCCGATGATCAAATCTAGTTCAGGAGATTAGTCAATCCCTTTGCATTTCCTGTGGTGCCTATTTTATGTACAAAGGACCCTTTGCCCCAGACAGAAACAGGTCCTGGTCTTGCTTGAAGGAATGCAGTGAATTTTTAAAAGAAGTTTGAATGCAGTTTAACCTACAGACATCTATATGAATAAAGATCATTGACTGTTTGGTTCACTTGCTAACGTCCAAGCATACGAGCAGGATGAAATAGTGGAATTGTGTTAAGAACAATCATCAATCTCTGTCAATTGATGGCCTCATGGTATTATCACTAGATTATTAGACCCAGTTAATATTCTGGAGATTTGGGTTCAACTCCCGTCATGGCAGATGGTGGATTTGAATTCAGTAAGAAGTCTGGGATTAAGAATCTAATGACAACTATGAATCCATTGTCAATTGTTGGGAAAAACCCCATCTGGTTCCCTAATGTCCTTTAGAGAAGGAAATTGCTATCCTTACCTGGTCTAGCCTACCTGTGACCCCAGACCCACAGCAGAATCCAGACTGATAAATGCTCTCTGAGCAATTGGAGATCGACAATATGTGATGTCTTGTGAATGAATTAAAAAAAAGCATTTAAATAGATCCAAAAGGGAGGAAATCACCTGTGGTGGACAGCTGTGCAAGTCATAGGTCAAAAGTCCTGCCAAATTTACTGCCTGTGACCTTTATTCATTTAACAATTTCTGCATGTCTTCCCTGGTTCTGAGACACCCTCACTGAGGTGAGGAGGATGGAAAGGTAACAAGGAATGCTGCTGATGGCGTGAGCTTGCAAGGAGCAGTCAAAAGCAAGTACAGATAACCTGTAGGTTAAATAGCATTCAAAATTATTTTAAAAATTCGAACACCTATTTTCCCAAAAAAATTGCCCACTGAATTCTTGCTTTTATATTTGAAAGTATTGATATCTGTCATTACTGTTCTGTTACTCAGGATGCCATAAAAGCATAGTCAGGCGGTATTTAAATGAGGTGTAGCTCTGCAGCTAATAGACAAAGCAGTGGGATCTCTTGCTTACTTTGCTTTCCATTGCTAAAGAAAACTGAAGCCCTATTCTGATCCCCTACTGTCACTCTGGCTGAGATCAGTCAACCCAACATAAACCAGGGACAGATTCAAATTCTTTCTATTCTGTTTCCCCAAAGCAGTACAATACAGACACTGAGTGAGGTAAATGCATGGGTTAGCTGGTGGTCTCAGTTAATGGAACTGAAACTCTCTAAAATTAATGCATTTATTTAATAAGCTATATAAGCATTTGTACTGTAACTATGGCAACTAAGCCACTACGGTATTCCA
>NC_057727.1:66455542-66505282 GCF_004010195.1 Chiloscyllium plagiosum
GCTGGGAGCTCTCTTGGTTTGATCAGAACCCAAAGTAATGTGATCGCGATGGGTGCTGGCAGTATGTCGAGAGCTCCTGTTTTCCTGACTCTGCAACAGGTCTGCAGGCAAAGCTTCACGTACGGCACATTAACTGACATCGAGGGGGATTGCACCTCGTTATAGAGTTTTAATGACTGTTTGTTTGATTTTGTTAGTAAATTAGTTTCAGACAAATTGTACAATTACCCACTCACCTGAAATCAAGCCCTCTGGCGTTTCAATGAGAAATAAAATGAAACCAGGATTTGCCCCCTCGCTATCTCCCACATTAACCCATTGGCTGCTGATTCTTTATGGGCTCCCGGAGTTTGTTTCCTCCTGCTCTCACATGCACAGATGTTAAAACAGTAATAAATCTTCTCAAACACTAAGCGTGTCTTAACTGAGGGATCACTAACCCTATCCTTTGGGGAGCTGATGGCCCAGTGGGGTATTGTCACTGGACTGTTAATCCTGAGACCCAGGGGATCTGGGTTGGAATCCCACCATGGCAAATGGTGGAAATTGAATTCAATAAAAATCTGGAATTAAGAGTCGAGTGGTGAATCTGCTGCCAGTTGTCAGGAAAACCCATCTGGTTCACTAATATCCTTTGGGGAAGGAAACTGCTATCCTTACCTGGTCTGGTATATTTGACCGACATGTGACTTCAGCCGCTCAGCAATTTGTGACTCTACGGGAAATAAATACTGCTTGTGAATGAAGTTTTAAAGAAACCAATGATTCCAGTCCGTCTTTCCTCAAAATCCATCACCCCCTCAACGCCTCTCAGCTTACCTTGTCGGTTTCTAAAGGGTTGTTGTGCAGTGGTAGTGTCCCTACCGCTAAATCAGGAGGCCCAGGTTCACATCCTACCTGCTTCAAGGGATGGTGTCATAACATCTCTGAACAGGTTGATTAGAAAAATCTACCTGGCCAATTTTTACTCTTCATCCTTGCTGTTGGCCTCCGAGTCACATTCAGTTGACCTGAGTTTGATTGTGAGGGTCTTTTTATTTTAACAATTGATGCTCACTGCATTTGATTTTGTTAAGTCTGGGTGTGGACTCAGGGAAAAATAAATAGCTGCTGAAAAGATCATGCTTGAAGATCACGGAATGGACATTTTAAAGCATGGCTAATTAAACCTATTATACGCGTGGAAACTAATGTCATCTCTGCACAGATCCAAAATATAGAAGAATATTCATTTATTTTTGGAAGTGGCTTTGAAATGAGACACTTAACCAAGGCCTCAGATATAAGTGATCCCATGGCACCGTTTCAAAGGAGAGTCGGGGGAGTTATCCTGGACAATATTTATCCCTCAGTCTCTAAAACCTGGTCATTATCTCTTTGCTGCTCATGGGAGCTTTCAATGCAAAGAAAATGGCCGCCACATTTCCTGCATTGTGGTTATATTACCAAAAGTGCTTCACTGACTGTATAATGCTTCAGGGTGTCCAAAAAAATACAAATGCAAGTCTTTTGCTCCACCTCTTTCTTTTGACAGTGGGAAGCTCAGGGGAGTGGACGCCTACAATTTCCGCCTGCAACCTTGAGGCTGAACCCTTGATGCCCAGTCACCCTGAAGGCCCGGCATTAATATAAACTCTCTTTACAAACCAGGTGAGGACCCCCTCGTGGATGATCGCAACGAGCATGACATCAACTCAGTCGCTGGGGTCCTGAAGCTGTACTTCCGTGGCCTGGAAAACCCACTCTTCCCCAAGGAGAGGTTCCTGGATTTAATCTGCTCTATCAGTAAGTACGGGGACATCAGGTTTTTTTTTCTGACACTTCCTGCATAACATTGTAACGCTGCTGCTGCTGCTGCTGCAGTATGTAGAGCCACAGCTCATCAGTAGCACATCAAGGCTGTTAACACAGCTCTTGAAATAGTTAGTATTGGGGAACATGCCACAGGTCAGGGTCAAGGTTCATTCTTGTCAAGGACAGTACATATACAGCAAACCTTTTATTGACCGGCATCTGTGGGACCAGGAGTGTGCAGATTGATCAAGTATTCTGGATAATCAAGAGGTGCACCTAATCAAAGTAAAAACACACACGGAGTAATTGAAATATAATGCGAGGGGGTGTACACATCACTGTTATACTTTTATTTGCAGCATATAAGTCACTTAATAATATAACACTACCTTAAATGAAACTTAACGCAGCGGGCCTTCTCACTCGCGCACTCAGCTGATTGCAGTCACAGGGTATTTGAGGAGAAATTGACTCGAAATTTAATCGAAATGTTGATATTTCGTGAGGCCATTCAATTGATCCAGTATGATTACATTGAGGTAAATAGTTTTACATAAAACTAATAATTGGGCATGGAAATATATCGCCATTCCTTCACTATCACTGGGTCAAAATCCTGGGATTTCCCTAACGGTATTGTGAGTGTACCTACAGCATGGGGACTACAGCAGTTCAAGGAGGTAGCTCACCACCAGCTTCTCATGGGCAATCTATGCAGGTCAGCCAACCGTGATCACGTTCCATGGATGAATAAAAAGTTAACATTTCTAATACAATAAAACTTCTTCACATCTGACCAGATATCCTGGCGGCTCATGTTGAGATGAGAAGGTGGTGGATGAAGAATTGAGTCACTTCGTTCAGCAGCAATGTAAATGCGTAATGCGTTCAGTTTCCTGCAATACTCCTGTCTCAATGTTTAATCTCCATTGATTTGATTTGAATTGAACTGGAGATCAGCCATCATTGTGTGGTGTACACTGCCAGACAAAGTCAATGATGCCCTCACTCTGTGGAGGTTGCACGCTGGAAATCCATGTACATTTTATCTGTACCTTTCTGGCACCGGATACTGTTAGGGATACACAGACGAGATGTACTTAAAGCTCTTTACCCTTGTCGACCACACAGAGATCGAGAGCGCTATTGAGAGGACTCACCACCTCCAGCAGATCATAGTGACCCTCTCACGGACTGTCATCATCGTGATGCGATATCTCTTTGCCTTCCTCAACCAGTAAGTACCATTGTGTTCAGCTTCCCACCAACTGCTCCTGCTCACCCTGTGTATCCCTCCCTGTGCTTTGTTTTCAATGCACTCGGAATTCCCAGCAAACTGTTCCACTGTGTCATGCTTTATGTTGTGTGTGCCGTGCACGCACGCCAACTGAGGGTCAATGGGGGGGGGACTGGTGGGAGCATTGTGAAGGCAGAGTTGGTCACGGGTCCAGGATTGGAATATCTGCATGTGCAAGGGGGCAGTGAGGGTGGTGGGAGTAAAAGGTGTAGTGAGGGTTGGGGGGGGGGGGGGTGAACGGTGGTGGGTGAGGGATTAGGTAAAGGACATGGGTTTGGGGTGGGGTGGGATCAGGAGTAAAGGGCACATTGCGGGTTAAGGGGAGTGGGGTAAAAGGCGCAGAGAGGCTGGGGGGGGTGTCAGGGTGACGAGGGCATTGACGGTGGGGTGTGGCGAGGCGAGTGGGACGTTTCTCGAGTGAAGCAGAGGAAGGACAGAGAGCAGACCAACAGGCAGACCTGGGTTACCCCTGACAGGCACCATCAGGTTACAATCAGAAGCGAAGGTGATGGTTTGGCTGTGTCTGTGTGTTTCAGTCTGTCCCAGTACAGTGATGAGAACATGATGGACCCCTATAACCTGGCCATCTGCTTCGGCCCCACCTTGATGCCAATCCCTGACGGCCAAGACCCCGTCTCCTGCCAGGCACACGTCAACGAGGTCATCAAAAGTATCATCGTGAACCACGAGGGGATATTCCCAAGTCACAAGGAGCTGGAAGGACCGGTGTACGAGAAGTGTATGACAGGAGGCGAGGAATACTGGTAAAGAATGATTGTTCATAACAACACTCCGCTATAACAATGCACAATAAAGACTGTAATTATTGTATAATGCTCCTCACATCCACCCTTGCTGCTCTGCGTCAACCCCTCATTATGCACCCAGAAACCCATGAGGTCCTGGTCCAATCTTTACTCAGCATGCAATGCCATCTGTGCCCAGGGTGTTCTGCCAATCCTGAGTCCATGCACCAATTGTAGCATCCAAATGTTGCCCCATTTGGAACCAGCTAAGTTTAAACTGAGCAGGGGGTTTGTGGTACTAGGTTCAGAATGTTCTGCTCTGTCTCGGTGTGACTGGGCACAGTCATTGCCCACTCTCTAGCATTGCCTGCCCAGCTACAATTGCCCTGGAACTGGATAGGTTGGCAGAATGGGCATTTTCAGAGGCAAGTGGGATCTAAACAGAGAAGTGCGAAGTGATGCAGAAAGAATAGAGAGAGACAATTTAGACTTAATTATACCATTCCAACAAATGTGTAGAAACAGAGGGACCCTAGGAGTTAATGTGCATCGTCCGATGGGAATAGTAGGACATGCTGAGAGATTAATTAGCAAGGCATACGGGATCTTAAGCTTCATAAATAGAGGTATTGAGTACAAAAACAGGTAAGCTAGGCTGAACTTTATAAAATTCTACTCTGGCCACAATGAGAGAATTGCGTTGTGTTGATCATGTGTTAGGAAGAGTGTCAGGGTTCTCAAGAGGATTGAAAGACAATGAAGTATTCTTAGCTACAAGATTAAATGGGTGAAATTGGGGTTGTTCTTGGAGTAAGTGTGATTAAAAGGAGATTTAGTAAAGGGTGTACAGGATTATGACGGGTTTAGAGAAGGAACACCAGGAAAGTTCTTCCCGTTAGCTGGTGGTACAAGGACCGGGGGATTCCTGTTTAAGAGGTGCAGGGAGAATGAGGAAGGACAGTTTTTGATGCGAATGGTAATGACCTGGAACAGGCTGTCTCTGTGGATTGTGGAAATGGAGATGATCAAGGATTTTGACAGGAACCTGGAGAGGCAATAGAAGGAGGCAGACTTGCAAGGCTACTGAGACAGAACAGGAGAGTGGAAATGACTGAATTGTTCTACTGGGAGCCGAAAGAGATTTCCTGGACCATATAGCCTCCTCCTGTTCTATGAATGATTTGTGAAAGGCAAATAGGACAGTGAGTGAAATCAGAAGCTTGATGTACAGAATCACAGGGACGGTCCTGTCACTCAGCAGGAGTTAGTGCAGAAGGTTTCCATGTCATATCCCAGCTCCGCTTCCACATTCCACCGTTGGTCACCTGACATATCTATTTCATGGCGCCCCACCACCTCACTCTCATTTGAGAAGATAATTCATTTCCTGATTGGTCAGTGGTCAGCCAGACTGATTGATCTCTGATTGATAGTTTTCTGACGTTACCGTTGCTCTTCTCTGCCCGAGTGATGCTCGCAGCATTGTCACGGAGATTAATCTTTAATTCCCACAAACTCCGGGAGGAATGGAAACCATTCTCCGGAGTGGGTCCGACATACATTACGGTGCCTTCGGCCCTCGGTCAAACATTAGTCAGCAACTCTGGGTGGTAGGGCCGTGCGGGCTCAGTTAATGTTCTTATTGCTCTGTTGCAGTGACAGTCCTCACAGCGAGCCTGGTGCCATTGATGAAGTAGACCATGACAATGGCACTGAACCACACACCAGTGACGATGGTAAGTCGCAATGTGACCACTGTTTCCAACAGTCAAGACTGGCAATGCAAATCAGGCAAGAAGCTAGGGTAGCCTCCCTTCTCTCAGAACTGTCAGGCCAGGTAACTGAGATAACTCCAGTCAGATGTAATTTGACTTGGGCGTTTTGTCAAGTTTCTACTCCACCAACTCTTAATGGCCAACTGTCCTCCCAACTGCAGTCATGGTCAATAGTCACCCAGAGAGAATTAAACACCATTAGACTCTGTTGTCCTTCAGTCACGCTCCAGTCTTTCTATTTCCTTGTTCTTGGGATGACTTTAGCCTTGTTTATGATCCTCTCTGAGAGCTTTGAGATTCTGACACGGCGGGGGGGGGGGGGGATTGGTCAGATTAAATAGGAGTAAGTGGCAGATTCCATTCCCTGCTGTCTATTCAGCCCTTCAGATCTATCCCACTATCAATAAAATCCTCACTGAGCTGCAGTCCAAATCCCTTTCACTCCCACCTCTGCTCTTTGCCTACTAAGCCTTAAGTTTCGAGCCCTGAGTGATCAGCCTTTAGGAGGATAAAGTTCCAAATTTCCACTGCCCTGTGAGTGAAACATTACTTCCTGGTTTGATTCCTAAATAGCTTGACTCCAATTTTATTGTGTCCTTTGGTTATGTTCCGAATCCTTGCATCATCTACCCTATCATTCTTTTTGTTATACTGAACACCTCAATTACGTAGTACATAGAACACTACAGCGCAGTACAGGCCCTTCGGCCCTTAATGTTGCACCGCCCTGTGAAACCAGTCTGATGCCCATCTAACCTACACCGTTCCATTCTCCTCCATATGCCTGTCCAATGACCATTTAAACGCCTGTAAAGTTGGTGAGCCTGCAACTATTGCAGGCAGTGGGTTCCATGCCCCTACTACTCTGAGTGAAGAAATTACCTCTGACATCTGTCCTGTATCTATCACAAGCCAAGAACATGGAATGCAAGCCAAGTTTATACGACCTATCCTCCTCATTTAACCCTGTATTTTCTGGTATCTTCCTGATTAATCTGTTCTGCACTCCCTCAAAGCCCAATGTATCAGTTTGGATGCAAGATGTCAAAAGCTGAAAGCAGTACTCCAGATGGACTTGGATCAAAGCACTGGAATAAATGGTCACTTCCTCCCTTCTGTATTTCACTATCCTGAAGATAAAGGCCAACGTTCCATGAGCCTTTCTGGTTATTTCTTATCCTTTTATCTCTTTTGGTGAATCATGTGCAGGGATATCTTGATCTCTGCACAACTCCTCAAACCCTCATCAACTCTATTAAGAAAACAGACCAGTTTTGCCTTTTTCAAACCAAAGCAGATGACCTTTTCAATATTATTGATTCTGTTGGATACCAACAGGTTTCACATTGATTTTCTGATAACAGTCCAGCAGGTACCAGATTCATAAAGTCCACAATATTGTATAGAACACATTTTCACAATTTGCCTTCAAAAGATTAGAGATTCAAACTATAGATTGTTGGAAACCACAGTGTCCAGTCAGTCACACTCCCTCGAACACAGTATGTCTGATGTCATGTTAAATTGAGGACTTGCTTTCTAAATCAGGAGAAGGTCAAAAACCCAAGCCATTTCTCTGAAGAAAGGGCCTCTCCTGAGTGCCTTAGCCAATGTTTATCTCTCAACCAGTGCCACTGTAACAGATGGTCAGGTCTTTCGCACATTGCAGTTCGTACGAGCTTGCTGCACATAAATTGGTTGCTGTTGTTCCTACATTACAACAGTAGCTACACTTTAGAAGCACTGCCACTGTCTGTAAAATGCAGTGTGAGGTCCTGAGGTCGAGAAACTGGTTTGTCTTCATGTTTCGGGTGACCTGGCTGGCATGTGGCTTCCTCTAGTGAACATTCTGTCTCACTACACCCTTCTGTGCTCTGAGTGAGCTTTTATCTGGGGCTGTAGTAACCTTCGTTCCTTACAGTAAATGTATGTGTCAGAATGTTTTTAAGGAGATTAACAACACACCTTTTGGATTTTGACCTGTAGCATTTACTAATGTTATTTTGTTTGTTTAAAGCATCCTGCTTCATAAACCTAAAAACAGGAATGAACCACTGGTCCCCTTCTACCTGTTTCGCAGTTTATCAAGATGAAAGCTGGCTTTTATTTCTCCCAGCTCTTCTCCAGTTCAGTGGGTAGTGACAGTCCTGATATCTATGTAACACAGGTATTTTTCACATGGGTTTACTGAATGATGATTAGGAATGAGAGCCCTAAATAGTTCTCTGTTTTGATCTTCAACCATGAGGACAAAAGAAGTAGGCCATCCAGCCCCTGAAGCTTGCCTGCCATTCTGTATGATCATGGCTGATCTGTCCCAGGTCTCAGTTTGTCTTTCATACCAACTCCTCGCAGCCCTCAATGCCTCGATATTTCAAAAGTCTATCTATCTCTTCTTTAAATACCATCAGTGATTAGCCTGTGAGGTAGAGAATTCCAGGCGGAAGAAGTTCCTTAACGTTTTCAGTTTTAAATGACTGTCCCTTCATTCTGTAATTGAGTCCTGTAGTTTTGAGATTGCCTCGCTAGTGAAAGCATCCACTCTGTCAGGCCCTCTCAGAATCTTGCATGTTCCAATAAGGTTACCCCATTCTTTCTGTGGGAGATGGTTATATAATATTGAGATGAGTGGTCCAGATGATTTGGCAATGTAAGATCATATCACACCATAGCAGCTGTTTGAATTTAAATTTTTTTTTAAATTCTTTTCTGGGATGTTGGTGGCAGATTATGTAAGGACGGCAGATCTTCTTGCCTAAATGCTATGAGTGAGCCAGCTGGGTTTTTAGAACATTCAATCACAGTCTCAGTATCATGGAGAATAACTTGCAGTTCCAAATTTTTATTGAATAAATCCAGGTTCATCAGGAAATCTGGTAGGCAACACACACTCATGCTGGTGTGCAGCATGTACACGCACACACATTCTCAATGAATAGAAATTCAATCTTGATTAGATATTGATTTTAGTCATATGGTAGTACAGAATTTGAGTATTACTTCAAAAAAAGCCCCATTTTGGTGAAGTTTTTTTGTCTGGCACTCAGGACAATTCACAAGAACGCCAATTCAAAGGGGAAACCAACATTTGCACTATATGAGAGGATAGTGCTGATTGGTTGGCAAGTTGACTCTGCTTGTTGGAGGCGTTACTATAGAGAATGCATCAGTTAGAGATGACTGCCAGGCTTTGTTTAAATTTTAAACCAGGCAGATTGACTGCTCAAGGCATTTTCCTGATATTTATGTAAATTGCTCCAATGAGTGTAAGACGAAAAGCTTTGACAATTTGCGTCCCTTTTCACAATAGCCTGTTTTGTGATGTTGGTAGCAGGATATATGTTGACCAAAATACCAGGGATAGCCCCCCCCCCCTGCTGCTTGTAAATAATACCACTAGGGGGTAGACAGGGCCTTGGCTTGAGGTTTAATCTGAAATCCATCTCCTGGAACAGTGCAAAGCACTCTCCTGGTTACTGTACTGGAGTGCCAGCATTAATTTACTCTCAGAGTAGGACTTGAACCCACAGCCAGAGAAAAGAGGTGCTAACAACTGAGCTGTGGTTGCCACTGCATTGTCATATAAGCAGAACAGTGAACTGGCCCCATAATCTCTGATGCACTTACGATCCAATGATTAAAGGATCTTGTGAACACAGCTGTCTGAAACCAGCAACAAGCCATGACATCTCCAGAGAGGGAGAATGCAGATTTATGATGAGCAGGTATAGGAGCAAAGGGAAATTAAGTCTTTTTTAAAAAACATAATGGGTTATGATCTGAATTGCACTGCCTGAGAACAGTGATGGACCCAGATTCAGTTCTAATGGTCAAAAGGGAATTGGATGAAAGTAAGGAAATATTTGCAGTGTTACGGAAGGAGAACAGAGAATGAATTGGTTACCTTTCCCACGCTGAATTGTCTTGTGTTGTGTTGTACGATTTCATGAAGAGTAGACAGTACTCTTGAAACCAAACTCATGCACGAAGGGAGATGGTCTAAACATGTCTCCCCTTCCTTGATCTCGATAAACCTAGCATTAAGCCCAACACCCCCCACCTCCCACTGGATTAAAAAATACACAATATGTGACCAGTCTCTTGTTGTACAATTTCAGTCATTAACTCCCTGCACTATGGGGTCTCTCCCCTCTTTCAGAAATGGAGCAGATCGAAGCTATCGCTAAGTTTGACTATGTCGGCCGATCGCCCCGGGAGTTGTCGTTTAAGAAAGGAGCCTCACTACTGCTGTACCACCGGGCGTCTGAGGATTGGTGGGAAGGACGGCACAATGGATTGGATGGTCTAATACCCCACCAATACATCGTGGTACAGGACATGTGAGTGTGTGTCTGCATGGAAGGCTTATATCTGCCTCTAAATGGATATGGACTGGTTGAGCCTGGTGTGTTACATTAAAAATGCGGGGGTGGATTTGCTATCGAAAGCCATGACCCCACAGCTTTACAATCGCAATACTTCCTACACCCCCCCCCCATTAATATGTTGTTTTCAAAACTCCTTACCAATTGCTGGCTTCGTCACATGCGGTAGGACATCCCCCAGAGGGCTTTATCCCAGTCACCTCCCCTTTGGTGGCAGTGCTGGGCGCGTGGCCTCATAGGTCAAAGTTAAGAATGAGAATTAATGTGAACCTCTATCCCTCGCCTTTCGTCTCTGAGACCTGGGGCTAAATACTGCCCAGGCAACTGGGTTGAAGCTTGCCCAGCAACAAGGGTTCGTGGTCATAGTCCTGTAACATCCCATTGCCAATTGTCAGAGGAGGCACAATGGAACAGGAGCTGGGCGCTCTTAGGGATGAGAAACACTGTTGAATAGTGGTCGCTTTACTCTGACTAACCCTCACATTACCTACCTTTTAGACTGTTTTACAGAGCAGTGTACAATAATTGTAAACTAGAATCTACAGTAAAGAAATGGCCCCCTTTATCTACGGTTGTTTCTGCTCCAAGTAAACCTTCTCGTACTGCTCACCCCACCGGCATCTCCTTTTACTCTCCAATTTCGTGTGTCACTACTATTTGCTTCAATTATTCTGCAGGTTTACGTCAGTGTTGCGCCAGTAATATCTTCGATTTGCCGTACAAAGTGAAATTTGGTGAAATAGTCACCCACCAGAATGTAACCTGTGTCCATGGGCACATAAAATGCCAGTTGCAACCTTGCCCCACAGCTCAGAAGGAATCCCATGCAGAATGACAGATTCTGTTGAGTGTCGAGGATGATATAGAATTGGCATGTTTCATTTGATTAAGTAGTCAGTCCCGATTAATATTGAGCTAATAGGTAGATTCATATGGCAATCTATTGAGGCTTTTAAAGCATCCCTGTGACCTCTGTGTATATTTTTAGCTTGCGGAATACAACCTGTTTGCCTTTGAAGATTATATTCTACGAGAGTCCTAGTTCACCGCTGAGACGAGAATGGGTGTCCAAGCTTGGGGACCAGTTGAATGTGTTCAGACCCCCTGCTGTTTGAGCTATTGCAATTGAACATGAGGTTTGGCTTGCTAAAGCTGCTCTGTTCAGCTGTGAGTAAAATGTATGAAATCCATGTTGCAGTCTGGAATCATTGGTGTCGCAACTGACAGGTTTGTTACTGTGGATAGTAATGATGTACAGCTCCACGTAAGCTGATGGACTGACAATGGAAAGAAATTTCAGGTGTCAAGCTAGGATCCATGTTGGCACTTTCGATAATGCCACTGCATGGCGTGTCAGCCCCATTTTAAGCATTTAGCTTAGGTGTGTGGACTGCACCACTTTGTGCCAGTTTCCTGAAAACATCTTAGGATATATCTAGGAATGATATTTGCACTTGCACCAGTGGAAAACTTGACATTTAGTGCATATTGTCCATTCCACTCAGTTGGAGCAAAAGGTTTCAGTTTTTCTGACAGTGTTCACGTAGTGTGGCCACTGTCTGACTGAGGTCTGTGAGCTGTAACACTGCAATTACCTCTTGCATTTTGATGATGATCTTTTATGACCTGGATGGAACTTTGGAAACTACTTGGAAATTATTCCGTTTGGTTAGTCTTCACATGTTACTGTGGAGCACTGTGTTGCACTTTGGGTTTCTCTGTGTGATTGGATTTCCTACACATTTTAGCCCAACATCCTCTTGTGGAACATAGCTTGCATACATCACAAAGTGCTGGACACTGTCTTGGTAGTGAGACGAGCCACATATCATACAGTATGTTCCACTGAACCTGTTGATGGCTGCAGTGCTTGTTCCAGAGTTGAGCACTTGTAGATGATCGTGCCTTGTGACAATTACTTCGAACTTACATCCTTTTGCTAGTGACATGCCAATGACATATTCCATTGATTTGTCCGGAAGGGCTTTCCGAAAAGATTTAGGTCTGAATTGAGTGATCGTTTTTTTCCATTAACATTTCAGCTCAATTGCCTTTGGTGAAATTACATTCCATGCCATTGCATCGATACCTCCTCACATATTAGTTGACGGTTTCACCTGGCTGTTGGCAGTGTGATGTGAACTCAAAGCTATATATCCTGCATTTAACTCAAACTTAAAGTTGATCAGCTAAAATATGAAGACTTTTGTCAGGATCTTTGCAAGTCATCTTCAGAAGTACCCAGAGGATTTTATTCTTCTTGACCCTTCAGTGCCCGAGACGAGAAGACGTTTGACTATCTGTTGCTCTTTGTCAGATATCTACAGATCCATAAAGATTGGTGCTTTCTTTAAATAGCTAAAGCTCTGACAGAATGTTACTGGAATGCCAATCCGGTTCTAGTAAGGTAGTGGAGGAGTCAGGCTACTGAACTCAAGGTTCGTCTGCTCCATCCATTTATCTTTTTGTTTCTTTTTTTCTTTTTCTCGTGCTTTTTTCCCCCACCCTTCTTGTACTTATTCGGCTGTGAAGAACTCTGTCATGGTGACGGCAACAACGGCAGTGACTGGGCCCAGCACGGACTCTTGGTGGAAGATTGTGGTAAGGTGGTGGCAGAGGAGTTGACTTGAGGGCCGAGCAGGGGAGCTGCTGTCAGCATCAGCGGAGGTGACATTGGTGAGGTAGGCCCAGCAGGAAAAGATGGAGCCTGATGATCGGTGACTTCGTTGTTGTTTGGGCCCGGCACTGGTAGTAGCAAATCAGTGGCAGAATGGGCATCACTGATGACGTTGGAAAAGGCAGCATCTGGAGTCGGTGTCAGATATTGGGCTTCAAGCTGCAGCGATGCAGTAGGCCTGAGTTGGTACTCCTGGAATGGAATGTGATGCAGGGGTGTTGGTTGGCCTGTGGTGAAGAGCCCACCCACCCCGTGCCACTGATGTTGTGTGGAACACAAAAGGGTGTCTTCTATCTTAATTTCAGTCTTATATCTTCTTACCTTCTCAAAGTCAAAGTGGTGCCAGAGCATGGTAACATATTACCCTTTTCACTATTTATTTGTTAAATACAACTGACAATAAATCATTCAATCTAATTCATGGTTTAGTTTTCATTTTTAAAATGCCAGTATAAGAATCTGTATTGCAGTGTTGTGCTTTTCTCTATTTTTGTTGGCTTCTCTTTTTTTAAATTGCATGTTGCCCATTTTAGGAGGTACCTTTAGTAGCAGGTTTGTGTCTGCAGGTGCCATAAAAAGTGAAGAAGTTAAGAAGGCTTTTCTATTTCTGTGCAATTTTCAAGCTGTTACGGTTTTTTTTTAATGTTGAAAACCACTTTTTTGTGTGTTATTAAGCTGCATTTTCTTTTAGGAGTGTTGTCATGTGGCATTTCCGGACTACTTAAGGTGGTAATTACGTTTGCAAATTGAGTCAGGGACAGCCTCTCATGTTCCATTTTCTTAGAGAGAGTAAGGTAGAGAGGTCATTGTTTCCAGTGTAGCTTTGGTTTTGGTTGTAGTTGTAACTTCAGCTTTGAACTCTGACAAATCAATGAATTATTGTGAGGAGAATACTTCTCATTTTTGCCAAACAGTTGTCATCTTTTCAGCCTTTAGCACTCACTGGTACCAATAACCCATGACCAGTGACACAGAATTTCCTGGGTGGACAATTGTACTTATTAGCGAGAGATTGCTTATGACTTACCAATAATTAGCCACTACAATTATCTTTTAACACTTACTCATTACTAATAATTGGCTGTCACAACTAGCTTTTGGAGACCAGTTATTCCTAGCACAATGCTATTTATTTTAACCTTCTTAAATACTAGAGTTTTAAGATCTTTTTGAGACAGATATCTTGAAGTTTATTTACAAACTAGCTATTTACATAACTACAATATCATAAACTTACACAGTTGGTGTCCTGTGCTTAGTGATGTTACTGTACTGACTGCGCATTACGCAGACAGTGACTGATGGCAAGGTTGGTACCGTCATATCGGAACATGAAATGTTGTGGTGTCATGTAAGCTTCTTGGTGTATGATGGCTATGTGGTCTGAAATGTGTGTCATAATACTACAGGTGTATTGCAAAACTGCATTTTAACATTGGGTCTTCCCTGTCCCTTTAACCTGTTTTCTGTTGCATTCTACACTTCACCCTGATTAATATTGAATGATTTCAAATAGCTATGTGGCTGCTCAGCCCTCTGAGTATAGCAATACGTGACTATTGTTGAATATGCATCAGTGTGTGAATGAGCTCTGACACACTGGGCCGTACTCTTGCCTCAAAGTCAGAACATTGCGGATTTAAAGACCACCCCAGAGCCTTGAATAGTACTGAAGGAATGCAGCATTGTTGGAGGTGTCATCTTTCAGTAAGATGTTAAACTGAGATTCCCTTTGTCCCCATCAAAGATCCCTTAACACTATTTCAGACAAGAAGGAGGAATCCCTCTGTGGTGTCTTGTAGAATATTTGTCCCTCAGCTGACCCTGCCAAAACAGATTCATTATCACTTTGCTGTTTTTGGGAACTTCCTGTGAGAAAGTTTGCTTTTGCACTGTTACAAAAGAGGTACAATCTTCCCTGTCTAGAGCTTTGAGAGGTCGTGGAAGTCACTATATAATTGCATGGTCTTTTTTTTTGTTTCAAGTTGAGCAGTAGATGACCTTTTGCCTTCTGTCCTCAGGGATGATGCCTTCTCGGACAGCCTGAGCCAGAAGGCAGACAGTGAGGCCAGCAGTGGCCCGCTTCTGGATGACAAGGCCTCTTCGAAGAATGACCTCCAGTCTCCATCCGACCACTTGCCAGAGTTTTCCTTCGGTGGAATCCTGGGCAGGTACAGGTTTCCTTTCCTTGAATACAAAAGCTGTGTGGGGGGTGTTCAATAAATGTTGGCCCTTGTGGACCTGCCTGATAGAAAGAGGGGACAATGAAGGGAGTAGGTGGCAGAATTCAACATTATGTCATAGAGCGTGGAAACAGATCCCTCCGCCCAGATCATCCATGTCAATCAAGTTACCCAAATTAAACTAATCCCATTTGCCTGTGTTTGGCACATATCCCTCTAAACCTTTCCTATTCATGTCCCTAACCAAGTGTAACAAACAATGATAAATGTGTGATTGTGGCTCTCACTGATGCCATAGTGAATAAGCGTACTCTCTATGTTATTAAAAGCTGTCTGTCAAGCTTGGGTGGGCCGTAAGGCACCAAAGAGAGCCTCTGTGCCTCTTGACCAGTGTATGAAAACTACCCAATCCTCCTGATTCAGTGCTAGTGTGTACCAAAAGGATCAGGCTAATCCACAGTGCCTTATACAGAATTAAATAACTGGCCATCATTCGTTGCCTAGATTGGTGCATAAAGAATGGCTCTAATTGGAACAGGAGAAGTAAACGCGCTCCAATAAATGAGACCTTTGTACTATCAGAAGCTGTTGCTGCATTGAGTATAAGGCATCAATAGACAGAATGACTGACTAATCCCTTCATTCCAGTAACCTGAGTCCATCCAGTGCCAATAGTGCCTCAAAGGATAACTCTTGAGTTGTGGGTTCAAGTTCTATTCCAGATACCAGAGCACAGAATCTGGACTGATTCTCCTGTGCAGGGCTGAGGGAGTGCTGTACTGCCAGTACCTTTCTGGTAAAGTTTTAAAACTGGGACTGAGTCTATCCTCTCAAGGGAATGTAAAAGATGCTGCTTTTGAAGAAAGTGACAGAGGAGCTCTTGTGACGTGCTGGAAAATATTTATCCCTCCATGAACACCATTATTGTAAGATAATTGCTGTTTGTGGGAGCTGCATAAATTGGCTGCCGCATTTCCCACATTCCAAGAGGGACACAACATCAGTTTTAGCTGTGGAAGGATGTTCCGGATTTGTCAAGGATGTCAAATGAACTGCCAATTCCTCTATTTCTTTCAGGGTTCGGTTGAGGTCCGATGGCGCTGCGATTCAGCGACGTCGCAGTGGTGGGGATGCTCACAGTCCAGTCAGAGGATCAGGGCCGGCCATCGACACACCTCCCCGGGCCGCAGCATGCCCCAGCAGCCCCCACAAGATCACCGTCAACCGGGGCCGGATGGAGAGCCCGGAGAAAAGGCGCCTGGCCACCTTTGGGAGTGCCGGCAGCATCAATTATCCCGACCGGAAGAACCTCGGAGACTGTCAACCCGTGAGGCAGACGTCTGCATCCACTCGCCACAGCAGTCTCGGAGATCACAAGGCCCTGGAGACAGAAGCACTGGCTGAGGTAATGAGGAGCTGAGCTGAGAGGCCACAGGGAATGGCCATTGATCGCAGCATTATAGAAACTTCCCAGAGCTATCTTTGGGCGATTGGGGTCCTGCATGAAGTTTATTCTGGGATTGCCCCATGACACAAAGCCACCCTAATCCATCACGAGATAGTGATCCCGCTCAGAGAGTCCAGGGCTGGTGGGTCTGGGAAAGTGCCATAGCACAGAAATCACTCTGTCACAGTTGGAGCAAAGGTACATAGTTGGATTGATACAAAAAGCCTTTCTCTGTGGTCTTCCTTGCTTTGCTTGACATGTGAGTACTTGATAAGACAATGTAGAGCTAACTACAGAGGTACCTCAATTATCCAAACGTGAAGGGCGGACACTACTTCCTTTGGTTAATCGATTATTCGGTTAATCGATTAAATGCCTTTCCTCTGGGGCTCGGAGTTCTTAAAGTCTGCTCCCCGTTCAGGAGACTGCATAAGCACACAACACACAAGTCCCCGTCCACCAACCCCGCCTCCTCTGCCCCCAACACCGTGAAACACCGCCCCAATGCCATCCAACCCCGTACATACTTGCCCCCTCTCTGGGGCAGCTGGACTGGACACTAACAGAAAGACTACTGCTGCAGCTGCCTTTGTGGGGTAAGTCTCCAAATAGCATGCACACGCAGCCCCACACACAACTTTTTACTGCAACGTTTTGATACGGTAATGTTGGAGAGATTATGTGGGGAAGTGGGGTTTAGGGTAACCCCTGTGTGGAACTCCAGGGAAAGTGTGGGGAGAGGGAGGGGGGCAGGGGGTCAGTCATTTGGAGATGGTGCCTGTTTAATCACTGTAAACAAAAGATGCGATCACTGTTGGAAACACGTCTTTGATGTAATGTTTCCATCGGGATCTCGAGATCCTCTTCGGATAATCCGATTTTTGGATAATTGGTATTCAGATAATTGAGGTTCCTCTGTATATTCTGTATCTAGCCCATACTGTGCTTTACTTTATCTTGTATGGCAGTTCTTTCATGGAATAATTCAAATGGAGCTTGGAGCTTTACTCTTTAACTTACCTATTCCACACCTCACCTGAGTGTTTGATAGACAGTCTTAGAGGGAGCTATACTATGTATGAAACATGCTATTGACCTGGAAGTGTTGGATCATGCAGCAGTAAGCGTTATTTACTCTGTTTCCAAGTTCTGTTCAATTCTGGGGTCTTTTATTGGTGAAGGAACTTGCATCTGTATTTAACCCATTCTGTGCCTGAGCTGAGTGCGTCGAAAGGGGCGCAAAACTAGGATCCTTACTTTCCATCTGATCTTGCAATAGTTGGCCTCGGAGTATTTGACAGGCAGTGTAAAGAAATCTGTACTCTGTACCTACGCTTGCAAACCTCGCCTTGGGACTGTTTCATGGGGTGAGGCAGGGGAACGTTTACCTATAATTAACCTTTGCTGTATCTGTTCTGAGATTACTCCATGGACTGTGTAGAAGGGATCTTTATTCTGTATCTAACCAGTTCTGTACCTATATTTGGGGAGTGTTTGATGGGACAACTTGGAGAGGGAGCTTTGATCTTCATTTTATGTATCAAGCTAAGAAATGGGAAAGGAGTTTAAGACCTCATTGTGCATGGAACTTGTGGTAGCAGCTGTGCGGCAGTAGATTGTATAACTGAAATTAAGCAAGTGTATTATGGAGCAGAGACTGTTTGTGTTTAATAGGGGATATTTGCTTTTATGTTGATTGCTATCTGCACAATTCAAAAAGGTAGTGCACAACATTTGTGTCCACAATTGTTTACCAGATTAGATGAAACGGCGTATGGGTATGCTACCTTGAGTAATTAGAATTGAACCAGATTCAGTTAAGACTAAGTGACACATCAGATGGAGTATTAACTCATCAGTCATTAGGTACATTGCATTAGTGCCTTTGGCCAGCCCTTAAATTCTCAATATTACTATTACAGGCTCTCGTGAATGAAAAGGGATCAGAACCAACCATCACGTGAATGGAACGCGATGCTTAGGGGAGCAGTGAGAAGTTTTGAGAGACAACTGATGACTTTTAGACATGGGTTCTGTACAAAAATGTAATGCACTTTCGCGAACTAAAGGCTATGGAAGAGAGGGCAGTCCATTGCACCTTTTAGGGTTGTCAGATATTGCCAACCTATTGTGACAAAGCAAGGCTGGACCCCAACATATGCAGCAGCTAGGGCAAGCAAATAATTGACCCAGGAAGAGTACATAACATGTGTGAGGACTGGCACGTGTGGAATGAAACTTGTCAGCAGGTTGAACTAAACCCAGCACCCATCTTCCCGATTCTCCCTAGACCCGAATATGATTAGGCTCCTGGCTTCCAAAGGCGGCCAACTGAGGTGTTGGTAGGAGATCTAAGCAATGGTTAGTGAGGCATTATAGCCAACATCCAAACAGCACAGTGTGAGCCTGAGAGAGGACACAAAGCCTGGTCCCCATGTTCACCCTGCTGCCACTGGCCAAAGAATCTCAACGTTGTCTCAGAAACCCAGAAGAGGTGCATCCATACTCTCTCACTTGTCTGACCAGTCACTGTGCTACTGGGATCCTGTGCTACCAAAACCCACCAAGTATTGAGTCTGTGGGTGAAATGTCACAGTGGATCTTGCCAACTAGATATGTTCATATACCTTTCATCATCCATCCAGCCATTCCACCTCCAACTATCCCTTGCCTCCACATAACCACCTTCAAGTGCTTAAAGAATTGAGAATCTTAGTGCTGTTCCTATCTGCACCATGTAGGATAGGTACCCAATTAGATACAGACTCTAGGTCACCTGATTGAATAAATGATTCTTAACTATTGGCCAAATAGCACTTTCTCCCTGTTTATAACACACACTGTTATAAAAACAATCAAATGGCTTAATGATTACACTCCACTAGATTTTTTTCTTCGTAGCATCCAAGACATGAATCCTATTGTCTAAAAACTCCTGAAGGGTTGGCATCCCAACACTGTTACCATTCCCTAGAATCAGTCTCATGGGGGTTTGGGGGGGAGCGGGGTTGCTGTTGGTGGAGGCCTCTCTACAAGGTACACTGGCTATCGCATGTTATCATGTACCTTGTCCTGTATATTCTGTACTCAATAAATGTAAATGCTCGATAAACTGCTTGTAACCAAAAGACATGCAATAAAATTTGTTTTGGGGGAAAAAAGGAGCTTTTTTTTTTTTTCGAACGTTTTCCTGGACGTGGGAATGTTTCATTTATTCTTTTTTCTTTAGTTTTGGCGCTGCTACTGAAGAATAATTTTCAGTTTTGTTTCTGGCCCAGGACATTGAGAAGACCATGAGCACGGCGCTCAATGAGCTGCGTGAACTGGAGAGGCAGAACACGGCGAAGCAAGCCCCCGACGTAGTGCTCGACACCCTGGAGCAGATGAAGAACCCGCAGTCGAGTGCCGTCAACTCTGAGCCCGCCAGCCCGCTCCATACCATTGTCATCCGTGACCCCGACGCCGCCATGAGGCGCAGCTCCAGCTCATCCAGCGAGATGATGACCACCTTCAAGCCGGCCCTGTCGGCCAGGCTGGCGGGGTCACAGCTCCGGCCCCCGCCGACAAGGCCCGCTAGGCCTGTGATCCAGCACCGCTCCAGCAGCAGCGGCAGCAGCTCTGGGCTGGGCAGCCCTGCCCTTACCCCCACTGAGAAGGTCTTTCCCAATGGCGCGTCGGACAAGTCGGGCACCATGTGACCTGAGCCGGCCTGGCATCTCTCCCCCTCTCTCACCCGCGACGGAGGAGGCCGCTTGGGCCTACTTGGCTGGGAGGGCCTTGAGCCTAACTTCCAGTCTGGAGCACTACCTGGATGCAGGAAGGAAGCCTTGCAAGATTAGAACTGCTTTATCCCCTTCCTTTTTTTAAGAGAAATTATATATATATATACTTGAAGTAAAAGTGCAGCAGTTATTTCTCCTAGTGAAACGAGGGTTGCCCGTAGCAACAAGTCAGCACTGGAAAATATATCCACATATAAATAGATATATAATATAAAGAAAAGGACTCCATTTCAGGGTTACCTCGGACACCGACCCTTTCTTCTGTGAGCTCAGGCAAGCTGCCATCCAAGCAATACGAGGAAGACATGAGGAAAAGAAAAAGGTGCATGCATTGTCGCGGCTCGCTGTTTGGCCGTGATTGAAGAAGCTTGGCCACGTGGGCCAGGAGTTTGGCCTTTAGCTCTGTCAGGAGCCCACTCGTCTGACTGTTGAGGTTCCAGGCTCCTCCTGCACCTGGGATTGACGTCTATGTACATAGAGGAGGACAAAACAAAACCTCAGTCCTGCTGCTGCTTCAGTGAGCGGAGGCAAAGTATAAATATTGTAGCACACTATTTCAATTCAATAATTAATAAATAATGCAGTTGTTACTCAATGCAGCATAACATAACAATAATATGGAAATTAGGCAGAGTCTGTGGTTAAAATATGTAGTTTAACTTATCCTACTTCTTTTTGTGAAGCAATTAATCAATGTAGTATTCCTTTTGTAAGAAACTGTTTTCGATGTACAAAGTGTTACTAAAACAGGCAGAGGGACTACATGACATTTAATGTGAAATCCCATCATCTCGTTTGACAAATGCACATTGTCATTATGGTTCTTGGTTTCATTTGGTTCTGTATATGCTGGAGTGGGAGGGTGTGCTATTTTGGGGAGTGGGGATTGATTGTTGCTGTTTGGCTAACCCCAGCTGTTGTGGGTGTCCACTGTCAAAGGTGAAAGGTAACAGGACACCTTCAATGCCAACCCCAACTTCAGTACTGAAACAACAAATTACATTACAAACTCTGTACACATAATGCGTAAAGACTACAAGGTGGCAAATTTTGATATGGATAGGTAGAAAATGATCTGTGGCTGGTGACTGATTTTTCCACATCACGAATGTGCGACAAAGGAGCGTCCTTCAATTTGTGTTTCTCTATTCAAGCTGGGACGGCGATACGACTGTGTTCTGAACGTTTGGGGAGTTTGTTCCCAAGAATAGACTCCTATTGGGAGTGATTGTTGGTCCTCCGCTATCTCATTCAACTCCCTTCCTGGACAGCGAGTGAATTGGGATGGACAGTTAGACTGTGAAGACTGTCGTTTTCCATTGGCTTTGTGTGTGTGTGTCCGCTCGCGCGCAGTGAGTGGTACTACTAATGATACCCTAACCCCCCTCCTGTCACCCAAGAGACACAGGCCAAGGGTACTGCTGAACTTGGGTACCTCAGCACCATTACTCCAAATCTGAGATTTGCTGAACCGCTGCACTGACCATGTCTGACTTTAGCTGCGCAGGATGTGTCAGTGATATATTGTAAGTAATCAAATTGAAGCCAAGCTTTTTAGAGTTACTTGAAAAGCATCTTATTTAAAACAATTCCACCACCGGATGTAGACATCACTGGCTTGGCCAGAATTTATTGCCCATCCCTAATTGCTTTGGAGAACGTGACAGTGAGCTGCCTTCTTGAGACCACACGTTGTGGATAGACCCGTAATGCCATTAAGGAGGGAATTTCAGGTTTTGATCCAGTGACAAGTGAAGGAACAACAGAGGGGGTACTTTCAGATGGTGGTATTCTGATGTATCTGTTGCTTTTGGTAGAGGGAAGAAGCCTTGGTGAGTTGCTGCTATACATTCTAAAGTTGGTGCACACTGCTGTTACTCAGTGTCAATGGTAGAAGGTTGATGGATGGGGTACCAGCTAAGCAGGCAGATTTGTCCTGGACAACATTGAACTTCTTGAATGTGTCAGATCTACAGTCAATTGTTGCACCAAGACAAATGGAAATCTGGAACTCTCTCCACCCACAAAAGGTATGGATAATGGGAGCAATGAACATTCGAACGGAGATGAATGGATTTTTGTTAGCTTGTGTTCCGGAATCAAGACAAGTTGAAGGAGTCAAAATACAAATTGATGGTGATGTAGTGGAATAGATTGAATGAGGCTGAATGGTGACCTCCTGTTCCTATGTTGTTAGCTGCTACCAGTTGAAGCATTTCCTGTAGACCGTGGCTGGAACTTCAATTTTGTAAAAGGCATCTCATGCTGCTGGAGAGAACTGGTTTCTCTCAGCTTGATTTTTCAGAGGGTTTCTTGTGTCATGGTAGTGTGCCTACCTGTAGGCCTGGTTTGAATTCCATCTGCTCTAGAGACGTGCCTTAACACATCTGAAGTGACTGACTAAAAATATTTAATTCATTTTATTTTCATCTGAGAGCCAACAATGAGCTGCTTCTCACCACCATCCACCATTAGCATTGAGCAAATGAGCTTTCCCTGCATTGCCAGGAGCATGATTCTGAATGATTGTTGCTTTGTCCCATAACAAGGTCACAGTACTGATCCAGTACTTCACTCCCTTCACCCCCAATGACTATGGGCATTTTAACATTGTAAAAACACCTCACAGTGTTCGCCAATAACATAAACAGACAATATTTGACACTGCACTGCAGAAAGAGATACTAGGACATTTTGACCAAAAACTTGGTCAGAGAGAGAGGTTTTGAGGAATGCCTTTGAAAAGGAGAGAGAGATGGCAGACATAATCAGGGAGGGATCTCCCTGAACATCACAGGGCTCTTCCTCCTGACTCCCTTTCATTTGTCTAAGAGACTTAAGAGGCAATGTATTGCACGAGGGGTTGGCACCCTAGTTGTAAATATTCCTGGAGATTTGATCCTATCACCTCCCTGCTGTCAACAGCCTCTCCCTCACACTCCCACCCTGAAACCGTGCCACCTTCCCATCTCAGTTGAAAATGAACTTTTTTGTCATTCAACCAAGATATCTGCTCCCTGGATCTCCTCAGACCTGAAGATTAATCCTGGTTCACTAGAAATGCCAGGACAATCCCAATGGATCAGTAAGCCATGCCGCGCGTGCGAACAGTTTTGTGCCCTGCCTCCCAGTCTCCTGTGGTGTACTTGTGGGAATGCCCATCACACTCCCCTCCCCCTCACCCTCGGACCACACTCTTGTCACGTGACAGGTCAGGGATCTGAGCCATTGCCATTCATATTGGAAGTGCCCTCCCTGCTTTTACTTCCTCTGTAGGTTAGCAGGGACAACCTGGAGGCAACTGGCTGAACTTACAGCTTCAACCAGGAGGAGCTACATTGAAGACTGGTGGGCCTACAATAGGCTCTGTGGAACCCTGGCTGATGCTTTTCTGTCCTGCTCTTGTCGGCCCCTGCCTTCATCTGTCTGAACTTTAAAGTCTGCAAATCTGAGTTGACGCACAGGGCCAATGGTGGAATGAGATCAAGCATTGTTATTACAAGAGGTGCATGCAGTGCCTGCTGTATTAGTTTAGAAAGATAGTAAGTGGGGCTGGTGTGGCCTGTGTGTCTGAAACATGCACTTTGATATACAAATGTAGAAGATAACACCTCTTTTTAAGGCCATATGGTGCAAAACATGAGGTTCCACCAGAGTCACCTGACAGTAGCTCAGTAAAAACTGGCATCAGCGGATTGTGCTTTGTATGTATGACTCTCTTTCCATTGGACAGCGCATACAGCTGTTCCGTCTCTTGACGGAGCTCCTGTTATGGGTCAAACCGTCAGCCTGTACAGAGCACTGAGGTAATATTCTCTCAATTTTGTGGATCTTTAGGTGAGTTTCTGAAGTTACTTGAGTGCGTTGGACTCTATCAACGGTATGGCAGTATAAATCTGTTTCTGTAACTTGGTGCTCAGTTGACAAAAACATCCCCATCCAAAGTGTGTGTAAGAGAGAGACATACACATTTCTATTAGGGTGGGCCACTGGACCCCAAAATGGATAGTGTGACAGAGTGGTCAGCCTGACCTGAACACCCCCACCCCCCCTCCTCCCCACCTGACTGCTATGTTCGAGCAGGTAGTAAAGAAGCCAACATTTTCCATTCTCGATCAAGCCTGTTTTGAGATAGAGAAACATAAAATTGATCCTGGATCCTTGAGCATAAATTGTGAGAGGAGGATGCGTGGATCAACCAGACAGCCAAAGTACTGCAGATGCTGGTGATCTGAGCTAAAAACAGAAACTGTTCCTCTCTCTCCACAGATGCTGCCAGAGCTGCTGAGGTTTCACAACAAAGTAAATGTTCCGAGTTGCTGTCCTTTCATCAGCAGTAGAAAATATTAAGAGACGTAACATTTGTTTAAATAAGCACAGCCCATGGAAAAAGCGAGGGGGGGGGGGGTGGGGGGAGATAAAAGATATCATTCAGCAGCCTATTTCTAGAGAGGGTGGGAATGTACAAGGGCATTTTTAATACTGATCAACAGCGCTGGGGGCTCCTTCAAATTGTGAAAGATCCCACAATGTACTCAGACACCAGTTTTCAAACAAACCTGCACAAATCATCAAACCTGCTCAGGTCTCTGCTGTTAACATAGCAGAGCGTCAGTAACCGCTGTCCCAGACATTGAATATTTTTTTTGTCCCCATCCCCACTGAACTTCCACAGATGCCGACTCCTGCTGGAGTGTGATCCAACTGGAATGGATTTTTACTGGGATGGGATCCCAAGGGGGTTAATTCCTCCTGGGATACGGTTCCTTGGTGGTGACTCTTACATGGTCCAGGAGTTTCAGCTCCTAACCCAGATGACCATACATGAACGCAGACAACGGTGTACCCAACGAGGGGGGGAGGGTGGAGAGTGATGGCACAGCTTCCCACCTGCTTCAACCACTAACCTGCTCTGTGGCTGCTGGTGACAGACCTATAAAAACAGTAATCTTCAATCCTTTACATTGCCCTTCTGTCCCCGTAGTGTCAGGCAGTATCCAAAGAACCTGGACAACTGCACTCATGATGAAGTCTTGCAGGTGGGTTAGTAATGGAGCCTGTGAATACGTAATTGCCTGAATTCAATTGGCAATGCGAGCCTTTTTAGGTGGAGACTCATTGATGCCGATTTGTAGCTTCGGTCTGAATCTGCTCATTGTTAACATCACCCAGCATCATTTCAACTGACATCTCGTTTGAAATCTGTAGTGCAGCAATTGATGAATTGACCGGAAAGAAGAGAAGCTGGCATTAATCTCCTCCTTCAAGGGCTGTTTTTAAATAGGGTTGTTCACTGTTCTGAACCCTTTTCCATGCAGGTTGGTTGGCAACCACATTCAGGGCAATTCGCAAAAGAACCAAGGGAGAGGAGGAGGAAATCAATTTTGTTTTAATGTTGAGAGTTGTTCAAATCTGGGCTATACTGCCTGAAGGATGTGGTGGGTGTAGATTCAATAGGAATTTTGGGAAATTGGCCTTGTATTAAAAGTGAAAACATTCAGAACCAAGTGAAAAGTGTAGATGAAGGGATTGGGATTTTTTGAGGAATTGGCATTTTGAAAGATCTCTATCTGTGCCATGAACGTGACTGAAAATATACGTACATATAATACAGAACCAATATCTGGGGCTATACTTGGCATTCATTGAGGTAGTTAAAGCTGATCAAATCTAATCACCTTGGCATGAAACCACCGATGTTCGTTAGAGAAGATAAGGAGTCTGATTGGGAATCATCAATGAATTCGATGAAACTTGAACTCGATGCTTCAGAAAGGGGGAAGATAAATACTGAGATTGTTCCAATATCAAACAGTTTGAGTAAGGGAAACTATTTTTTTTTAAACTTAGGGTCAGATGGCATAAATTTGACATTAGTAGAATGTAAGGGAGAATTCAGATGGAGAGCAGGAAGTATTTGTTCACTAAGTCAGTTAATAAACACCTCCAAGACTCTTCCTTGCAGTATTCTTTCAGAAGAATTTTTTTTTAAAGTTTGGGTTTAAAACATAGCTTCTTTTAAGAAAGTGAGGTAGCTGAAGGGATGGAAATCTGTGGGAGAGCAAGGATACTGGGCAGATTGAGCTGAAACACCTTTTTTTAAAAAAATCTGGAATGTTATATTCTCACAGGAAACCTTGGACACTGCAGCCAAGGGTTCCTAGAACCACCCAAGATGAGATCAACTAAACCACACGGACTTGGCCAGTATTTGGGGAGAATCTTTCCAATCAGAAAGACTCCATTCCACACTGATCATTGTTTTTACCAACCAGAGTTCTGAAGTGATCACAGGAGATGTTTTGAGCTCTCCAGGGAAGAAAACCACCTTTATTTCAATTAATTGACAGAAGCAGGGATCTCTGGCATGGCTAGAATTTCTTGCCCAATGTGATCTGCTAACAAAGTGGTGGGAGGTCAACCTCTTGAGATGCAGTTTTGACACAGCTAAGTGTCTTACTGTGCTACCTCAGGCAGTTGACCCAGATGGGTGTAAGACTGGAATCACCTAAAGGCCAAACTGAGGAAAAACAACAGGTTTCCTTCTCTAATGGACATCAGTGACCCAATTGGATTTTTGGACTAATTCATGATCCATTTAATGGAAACTGCCTCTTTTTTTCAGAAAAGAATTAATTCAGGTTCTTGAAACTGCCTCAGTGGAAATTGAGCTCACTTATACCTGGATTGTTGATCTAGGCTATTTGGTAGATCCTTCTACAATAGCACTACAATGTCCATTAGCCATGTCATTGCCATTCTCATATGTATGGGGGGAGGTGGGAAACTACCAAAGGATGATGTTCCACAAAACAAGCATTCTTTCTCACAGGCAAGCTGCCTTGGAGTTTTCTCTTGCCTGTTGTAGTCTCGTACATAGTGTTCATAGCAGTCGAAAATATGCTGTAAATTATATCTAACAAACAATTGACTGTTTTCAAACTGAGAGGAGATAGAATTAGTCGATTCCGCTCACCAAGATTTTGCACTTAGTAGCTAAGTAGCTTGTTGTTAATCACAATGCAAATGTCTAACTTGTAAACGGTAAATGATGTAGTGACTGTATGGAGTGATGTCCCTCTACATACATGGAGGTTAACAGTAATCTCACCTCTGTGTTAATTAAACTATGTTGGTTTCTAATTTATTTTTTTAAAATATCCTTTGGACATGGACATGTTATCCTTTTGGAAATGTAAATGGATGATTTTTTTTTCTCTCTCTCTCTAAGAAGATTGTTCATATTCTGTGTTATATAAAAAGAGTTGTTGTCGGTCTTTGTTTTGTATTACGTGTGAAACAGACTTGCTTTTTTTTTAATTGCTTGTCTACATTTCTCCACCTTCCCAATGCTCAACCCTGTTCTGTCCAAGTCTCACTGTATTACGACTAGAGTCAAAGTCTGAGGGGGATAAAAACCTTGGGCCTTTTTTCTCCCGTGTATCCGGAATTCATTTTTGTGTTTCGTCGAATGCTAGAGCTGGCACACGAGCAGAGAGCAGGTTGCTTTTCTCAATTTGCAGGTCATCGCATCCCTTAGGCCTTCACAGTAAACTCACCATTGAAAGATGAGGCTTTAGAATAATCTGAACACCTTGTACCTGGGAAGATGATAGGTCTTGGCATGAACAGCAGAAACAATTTAATGTTTGTGTTTATTTCTGCCACAGCCTCATCCTACAGCTTTGCCCTCTCCATTCCCCACAAATAACTCTTTCCAGGTCATTAAGATTATGATCTTAACAAACTGACCAATCCAATACTGGACTGAGCCAAACAGCCCAACTATCACCAACAGGTTAGGTGGAATGGCAATTCTAAGTTGTCTATAGTATCAAGGGATGTACAGGCTAAATGGTAGATCAGCCAGGGGAAATGCGGGATTATAGGATCTGGGCTGGGGAAATGGGTCTGGTGGGATGCTTTTCAGAGGGGTGGTGTGGAATTGATGAGCTGAATGGCCTGCTTTCACCCTTGCATCCGATGGTTACACAGTATTCATTCTCCAGTATCTGTGACAACAGGCAACAGCTGTTTCCAACAGCTCTTTGAACATAGCCATTTCCACTCTGAATTTTTCCCACTTCAACCTATGCTCCACAGGAGCTGCATGGATGGGCAATGATTACAAAGACACATACCTCAATACAACAGTCCTTTATTTTCTTTCATGCAGCATCAATCAATGTTGGAGAGGCGAGGCTGCAAACAGTTTAGTCTTGAGTTTCAATTCCACAAGACAGAGGACTGTGAGTCTGTGTGTGTGTGAGAGAGAGAGAGAGAGACTCTGAACTTGATTGAGGGGTTTGGGGGGGGGGGGGGGGGTATTGTCACCCCTGAAGATGGTAGGACTGGTCTTTAGGCCATTGTGTGTAACCACAAGATCATGTGATGCTTTATGATACACACACATCTTTACGTGGAACATCTTTTTTGCAGAAATTTTCTGACTCTTTAATATTCTCTTTAAATATTTAGGCTGTTTCACTCCATCTGCAACACTCCGGTCTGTACTAGAGGTAGCAGTGACAAGCCTTTGATTGGTATTTACTGTAAGGAACATTCTACCTTGTATCCAATCTGTAATATATTGATCTGGGAGTGCTCGATGCTGCTATCACAGAAGAAGTGTTCCATTCCAGTCTACTCTCTGTCAAACCTATGTCATGAAGATGAAATCTGCTTTCCTGCTCATGTTTGCATGTCCTTCTGCTCTGTCATTTATGATCATTGTTCATTCCTAGTCAAGCATGTCTAAGGCAAGCAAAGAGTAGGGTTTCTTTGTGAGTCAATGGAAATATGTAGGGCAGCGAGCAGCTAGACTGTCAGTATACATTGCTGCTGGGAGGCTGCCTGAAGAACAGATCAAATTGATGGTACCTACTTGTTGCTGGAACCAAGTTTTGCCCTTCTCGTTCTCCTTGATGAAAGAACCAGGAAGCAGATGAGAGTGTGTACTCAGCTGGAATGTACTACCTGAAACACCACTGGAAACAGATTCAGCTGTGACTTTCAAATAGGTGATACACTTGAAAAAGAAGCAATAGCAAGGCTCTGACGAAGAGGAATAGGTAAGGAATCATTTAACAGCTTTCTCAAAGAAAAGGCCTATACAAATGGGCCAAATGGCCTCCAATGCTGGGTCTTTATGGGTTTTGCAATGCTGTGCACAAGCACAGAATGGTTTCAACACAGAAAGAGTCCATTCAGCCCCACTGTCTCTGTACTGGCTCCTCATGTAACAGCCATTCTTCTAGCACATTCTCCCTCTTTGGACAACATTCCCTTTTAAAAACCTCAATTGCATCTGAATCCAACTAGTTTTTGGGCAGAGTATTCCAGACCTGAACCACTCGATGGGTGAGAAAAAGCCCCTTGTATTTATTATTCCTTCACAAGAGGTGGGCCGGCACTGATTAACCACCCCATTTCACTTTTACGTATTTTTTCACCAATTACATTAAATCTATGCACGCTCATTTCCAATCCTTCGGAAGTGGGAACAGTTTCTCTTCCTCCTGTCCTGTATAGACCCTCATGATTTGAACACCTCAGTCCAATCTCCTTTTCACTTGTTCAAGCAGAATGGTGCTAACTGCTCCGACCACTCTTCATAACTGAAGGTTCCTCATTTTTCTGAATCTTTTCTGCATTCCAATACCTTTATGTCCTTAAAGTGTGGCACCCGGAATTGGGTGAAATACTACAGACGAGGCTAAACTAATGTCTTCTACAAGTTGAACATTTACATCCTATCTTGTCCCCCTAAGCCCCTATTCAAGAACAGCTTCTTCCCACCTGTTATTAGACTTCTGAATGGACCTCTCAAATTTAATGTTGATCTCGTTCTTTGTACACCATCTCTGCAGCCGTAATATTGTGTTTCTTGCTCTGTTGCACCCGCATGCACTTTGCATGATATACTGCATGCAAAACAGAACTTTTCACTGTACCTAGGTACATGTGACGATAATTAATCAAATCTATTAATAAGGCTTTGGATGTCCTATACTTTTATTCGCTGCTCTCTCAAACTGACTGCTTCTGTGGTTTAAATACATCTATGCCGAGGAATGTTTATAACTATAAGCACGGTTGTTGAATTGATATATTCACAAACCAGTAATGCTCAATCGACCTCAGTAGCTACTGAAGAGGGCAAGGCACTTACATCATCCGTCCTATACTTCTGTGAGTTCCTTTTCACATTTAGTGAACTTATTGAAGCTGCACATGGAAGGAGAAAAGGAGAAGTGATCTGGCAAACAACATCCAACACCCCTCTCATTATTCTGTTTCTTGTGTTTGGCCCTTAGCAAGGTCTTGGTTCAAAAAAAAAAGCAGCAAGGAGCATTTGAATGAAACTGGATTGAAGGAATCATCTGTCACAAGGGCTTGCATCCAACACACAGCACAAGTGGTTATGGATCACAGCAATTTTCCCAGTGCCTACAATCCTACAGTCCTGAATGGTCCATGAGCGAATTCCAGTTATTTGGAATCAGTGAGGAGTAAAACCAAGATGCATTCTCAATTCCCAACTGGGCAAAGAAATCACAACCACTTCCCCAGAGCTGAGCTGTTCTCCCTCCCTCATTATGTCACTAGTTACCATACCAATGACTAATGTGCAAGCCTTAAAGGTTCCTCTGCTGTTTCCTGCAACCACTTGCAGTGTGGGCTTGGCCACTGAGCACTAGACTCCCAGTAGGCAATGCAGACCTAAAATGGGACTAAATTCCAATTCTTTCTCTATTTGTCCTTTCCATAAGGGAGATCCAAGGCTCTAATTTGAATGTTGACTCAAAAAAGCTTGAATCCTGTTTTATACTTTCAGTCAATCTTGTCATTTCCTTCCTAAGAGAGCCCAGCATTGAGCATGGACATTGTCATTATTTTTAATCGTCTTGCTGAGGAACATACCTGAGGAAGGTGGGACTTGAATGTGGATTTTCTAGCCATTACCACTGTGCCAAAACACCCTGCATAGATGTCATGGTCTGATACTTTATCAGTTCAGCAATGAATTGGGAGTTTAGTGAAATGAGTCTCCTGGGGTCAATGATGGACCAGTTTCCATTACAAACTCTAGAAAGCAGGAACTTGGATTCAAGTTCCCCTTTTACCCCTCTGCAGCCTTTCTTCTCTCTCTCTCTCTCGCGCGCTCTCTCTCTCTCAACATTAACTAATGCAGTTTGCAAAGTCAGGCATTTGTGAGATTTCCATTAATACTCTGGGTCTTCAGCACATAATATAGGCGGATGTTACCGTGCAACACCAGGGGAGTGCTATCTTTTAGTTGAGGCACTAAATGTTGGTCTTAACGTATCTCACATGAGAGTGTAAAATAATAACCCATGGCACGAGTTGAAGAAGACCATGTTCGTTGTCAGTTACTCAACCAGCACCACTGAATACACCAAAAACATGCCCTTGGTTTTCTAGCCGTTATCACCAAACCAGCTTCTATTTGACCAACTCTTCCTGGGAAATCAGACTGGTGAGGTAATCATATATGGTCATGTTATCATGCCATTTGGGAAAAGGATCTTTCTCATCAGCTTTCTGATGTTTCAAAGTGCCCAGATCACCAGGTGAAGTGGCCCGCTGAATTCCCAAAATACAACAATTCTTTCATTTATGTAGCACCTTTATCATGTTTTGTCCAAAGGTGATATTAAAAATACCATGACTGTTGTGAATGACATAAATGCGACAACTGTTCTGGGTGGGGTGGGGGGGGGTAGTTGCGCCCCACAAATATCACAAATTGTTATTTTTAATGATATCCATTCCTGTCACAACACTCTGCCCATCGTTCCCATCAGTTTTTCCTTCCCTTGCACTTCTGTTAAGATGAAGACAGAACATACATTTCTTAACGCCTTCCGTGACCTCCGGTGGTCAGGAAGCACTTCACACTCAATTAAATACTTTTGAAGTGTAGTCCCCTATTGGGACATAGGAAAATGCGACAGCCAATTTGTGCACAGCAAAGTCCTCCAAACACCAATTAAGTATGTAAACATATAACTGTTTTAGTGATGTCAATTGAGTGTAGGCTAGGATGCAAGGTAGAACTCCTGTGTTCTTCTGCAAAACGTGCTGTTTATTCTTTCAGATTCAACTTAGAGAGCCTTGATTTTGTATCTCATCTGAAAGCACTCCATCAGTACTGAAATGAAGCCCTAATTCAAAGGCAAGCTGTGTTATTTGCAAATGTCCATGGGTGATATCAGAGCAGATGGTTCCCACTATCTCCACAAACCTGAGAGAACCCAGAAACCAAAGTACTGCATCCTCTAAAAGGCAGTATGTAATCTTTCACCCAGACCGAAAGGTCCCAGGTTACCCACGGCCATCCACAGCAAGTCTGTCTCACAGTAGTTTATTGAAGATGTGAATTATTCCCACAGCCATGTGTGTGGTTGGGATTGAAGGTCCCCTTCTATATAATGGCACTGCACTTTTGCAACCTGAATTGTATATTTTGTAAAATAAGACATGTATAGGACAACAAGAGAATTAACAGATCCCCAAGGTGGTATATGGCGTTACCCTTCCTGATTGGATAGCCCTATAGCACCGAGCTCTGTGATTGGTTGGTTCTCACTGTTACCAGGCAGCTGCAGGGCTTGTGATAGGCTGTCCTTTTTAGTGATGTTTGATGCTGATCTTCTGACTGGATTGTTATTTGTACTGTCTGATGATGTCATTGATGGTAGAGCATCTGATTGGATCTTCTGTGATGTAACTTGATGTCATCTGCACCAATCCGTTGATCAGAGAGGACATTAATTCTCACTAATCAAATAAAATGGCTTCCCTTTCCATTGGACCTGGTGTGTGGCTGATTTATTTTTTCCTCATTTTGAGACATTTCAGTTGTTGTCTGATTTCAGTGTAAATGCTGACGATTATGTCAGGCAATTATCTGGTCACAGCCAATTTACAAATGGCCACAAACCCCCAGCTCAGGGAAAGAGATCTCAGCAACAGTCTCAAGGCCTGAACATGTTCAGACGTTCGTCCAGGCATGTATAGTCATGGGGGGGGGGGCTGCAAAAGGCCCATCTCGATGACCCACTTCAGAGAAGAGTTATCCAGTTTTCACTGTTTGTGTTAACATATAAAAGGGGGGGGATAAACTGGACACAGCAGATTGTTGGTGTTATTGGAATTTAAATCCAATTGATATGAAGACCGGGGTAAACAGTGTTCCTGAAACAGATGGAAGTACTCAGGGATATTGGCCCAGACTGAGGTACACAGGGTTCCCGGCTCAGACTGAGGTACACAGGCTTCCCAGCCCAGACTGAGGTACACAGGCTTCCCATTCCAGACTGAGGTACACAGGCTTCCCAGCCCAGCCTGAGGTACACAGGCTTCCCAGCCCAGACTGAGGTACACAGGCTTCCCATTCCAGACTGAAGTACACAGGGTTCGCAGCCCAGAGGTACACAGGCTTCCCATTCCAGACTGAGGTACACAGGTTTCCCATTCCAGACTGAGGTAGACTGAGGTACACAGGCTTCCCAGCCCAGACTGAGGTACACAGGCTTCCCATTCCAGACTGAGGTACACAGGCTTCCCATTCCAGACTGAGGTACACAGGTTTCCCATTCCAGCCTGAGGTACACAGGCTTCCCAGCCCAGCCTGAGGTACACAGGGTTCCCATTCCAGACTGAAGTACACAGGGTTCGCAGCCCAGACTGAGGTACACAGGCTTCCCATTCCAGACTGAGGTACACAGGCTTCCCATTCCAGACTGAGGTACACAGGCTTCCCAGCCCAGACTGAAGTACACAGGGTTCCCATTCCCATTCCAAACTGAGGTACACAAGGTTCCCAGCTCAGACTGAGGTACACAGGCTTCCCATTCCAGACTGAGGTTCACAGGGTTCCCATTCCAAACTGAGGTACACAGGATTTCGAGCTCAGGCTGAAGTACACAGGGTTCCCAGCTCAGGCTGATGTACACAGTCTTCCCATTTTAGACTGAGAGACACAGGCTTCCCATTCCAGACTGAGGTACACAGGGTTCCCATTCCAACTAAGGTACACAGATTCCCAGCTCAGACTGAGGTACACAGGATTCCCAGCTCAGACTGAGGTACACAGGCTTCCCATTCCAGACTGAGGTACACAGTCTACCCATTTTAGACTGAGGTACACAGGGTTCCCAGCACAAACTGAGGTACACAGGGTTCTCATTCCTGACTGAGGTACACAGGATTCCCAGCTCAGACTGAGGTACACAGGGTTCCCAGCTCAGTATGAGGTACACAGGATTCCCAGCACAAACTGAGGTACACAGAGTTCCCATTCCAGACTGAGGTACACAGGGTTCCCAGCCCAGACTGAGGTACAAAGGCTTCCCATTCCAGACTGAGGTACACAGGATTCCCCTTTCAACTGAAGTACGCAGGATTCCCATTTCAACTCAGGTACACAGGGTTCCCAGCTCAGACTGAGGTACACAGGTTCCCAGCCCAAACTGAGGTACACAGTGTTCTCATTCCAGACTGCGATACACAGGATTCCCAGCCCAGACTGAGGTACACAGTGTTCCCAACCCAGACTGCGGTACACAGGGTTCCCAGCCCAGACTGAGGTACACGGTTTCCAGCATAGACTGAGGTATACAGGGTTCCCATTCCAGACGTTGGAACACAGGGTTCCCAGCTCAGATTGAGGTATATAGGGTTCCCAGCTCAGGCTGAGATACACAGGGTTCCCAGCACAGACTGAGGTACACAAGGTTCCCAGCACAGACTGAGGTACACAGGGTTCCCATTTCAGACTGAGGTATAATGGTTCTCAGCCCAGACTGAGGTACACACGGTTCCCAGCTCAGACAGAGGTACACAGGGTTCCCAGCTCAGACAGAGGTATACAGGGTTCCCAGCTCAGACAGAGGTACACAGGGTTCCCAGCTCAGACTGAAGTGCACAGGGTTCCCAGCTCAGACTGAAGTGCACAGGGTTCCCAGCCCAGACTGAGGTACACAAGGGTTCCCAGCCCAGACTGAGGTACACAAGTTTTCCTGTTTCAGACTGAGGTATACAGGGTTCTCCCAAAGTAAGCCACCAAATTCATCTTCTCAGCCAGGATTGGGCTGAATGCCTGGGCTGAATATCTGGAACCACGGAGAGCTGCTGTGGATTGCCAGCACTTGCCTGATTGCACAACAAATGTTTAGGTGTGATGCCAGCTCCAGGAATGCTTGGGTATCCTGGGAGTTCCTGCAACTATGGCAAGCAGAAGAGAATTGGACTTGCATTGGATGAGGGTGCGCTAGGAGACAACTACGTGAAAATGCGCTAGGTCTTGCTAAGAGAAACCTTCCATGAAACTCAGTTTGCCAAAATGTGGTGAGATTCAGCTAATCATTCCAACATCTACTCTGCAAGTCATTTCAGGATCTTCTGTGTCTCAGCAGGATCACCCTTTGTTCTCCTAAACTCCAATGGATACAGGCCAGCTTTCTCACCCTTTCCTCATAGGATCATCCCACATCCCAGGTACACACAGTTCTTAAGACCATAAGAAACACAAACAGGAGTGGGCCTTTCAGCCCCTAAGCCTGCTCTGCCTTTCAATAGGATCACGACGACCTCATATCCACCTTCCTGCCTTTTCCCTGCAACCCTTCTGATCAAGAATCTATTGATCTCAGCCTTAAATACACACAAGGACTCTAATCCCACACTTCTCTGTGGCAAGAAGTTTCAACCCTCAGAGTTCCTCATCACACATTTTAAGTTGATGCTCCTTTATTCTGAGATTATTCCCTCAGGTCCCAGAGTCTTCCCATGAGGGGAAGCATCCTCTCAGCATTTACCCTGTCAAGCCCCTTAAGAATCCTATATGGTTAATGATAGCACCTCTCAGTCTGCAAAACTCAAGTGAGTAGTGGATGAGTAGGCATGGACGAGTTGGATGGAAGGGTCTGTATCCAAGCAGTACAGCTCTATGACTCTAACATACTACCTCCAAAAGCGTGGGCTCTTATCTTATGACTTAACCTTTTATGAGGTACCTTGTCAAATGCCTTCTGAAAATCTAAATACAACACATCTCCTTGTTTCCCTCTATCCACTCCATTTGTGACTTGCTCAAAATTCTTTAATAAATTAGTCAGTTACTTTGGCCTCTTTCCTTTATATATATATCAGTTTTTAAACTCCTCACTAGTTGTCTCATTGTTTATTTTCTCTCTCTTTATTATCTTTTTACTGCTTTGCTAGATTCTGCATTATTCCCAGTCACTGACTGGCTATCATTGGCTTTTGCCTTCATGTATGCTTTTTTTTCAACTTTATACTCTCCTTAAATTTCTTGGTTGTTGGTTTATCCCTCTCTTAGAATCTTTCCTCCTTACTGGGATGTATTTCTGCTGAGAGTCATGAATTACCTCCTTAAATGTCCACCACTGCCTGCTTAATGCCATTCATAGAAGCATAAAATCCATAGAGTGTGGAAGCAGACCATTTGACCTATTAAGTTCACACCGACCCTCCGAAGAGCATACCATTCAGATCACCCCCTGCATTTCCCGCGGCTAATCCACCTAGCCTGCACATCCCTGGAAATTACAGGACAATTTAGCATTGCCAATCCACTTAAACTATGGACTATCCCTGCTAATCTATCTGCTCACTTCACTTCAGCTAACTCTCTCCTCATTTCATTGTAATTCCCTTTACTTAAATTAAAAACAGTTCTTTCTGAGCCAAGTTTCTCACTCTTAAATTGAATATTAGGTTCTGTTATGTTATGATCACCACCTCCTAGGGGATCTTTATTCAGAGGTCATTTATTAAACTTGTCACATTACCCATTACCACTTCCAAGATTATCTGTTTCCTAGTTGGCTCCATGACATGTTTCCCGAGTACACTATGTAACTGAGTTATTGTAGCTACCCTTTCCAATGTGATTAACTCAATCAACATGAAGATTAAAGTAACCCATAATTATTACTCCACTATTTTTACATGCTCCTATAATTTGATGATTTATACCCTTGGGAGCCTATACATTACTGCTACTAAAGTTTTCTTTCCCTTGCTGTTTAACTCCACTGAAATGGACTCTACATCATCCAAGCCTAGGTAATCTCTCTCACTGTCCTCATTTCATTTCTTATTAACAGGGCTACCCCACCAACTTTTCCATCTCTCTAGTGTCAAATATCCCTGGATGTTTAGATTCTGGTTTTGATCCCCTTGTAACCATATCTCCATAATGGCTATGACATTATCCCTAACCTTTCCTCGTGTTTGTCTTCTTGCCCTTGATTATCTTTGCATTTTAATGTACTTTCTTTTATTGCCATCCTTCTCTCTGTTTCCCTCAGCACCCTGCTTAGGTTCCCATTCCCCTGCCATCCCAACCACATTAGCAAATACTTGCCTTCGGACATCAGTCCTGATCCTGCCCAGCTGTATCCATCCAGTTTGTATTGGTCCCACCTCCCCCAGAACTGGTCTTAATGTCCCAAGAATTTGAGATCCTCCCCCTCGTACTATCTTTCCAGCCACAAATTCATCCAGTATATCCTGCTATTTCTACTCTGACTGGCATATGACACTGGCGGTAATCCTGAGATCACTGAGGTTCTAGTTTTCAACTGACTTCCTAATTCCCTACAATTAGCTTTAGGATATCATTTTTTTTCACCTAAGTTTGGGTACTCATGTGTACCAAGACCACTGGCTGTTCACCCTTCCCCTCCAGAATGTCCTGTAGCCACTCTGAGACATCCTTGACCCTGGCACCAGGAAAGCAACGTACCAACTTGGAGTCTTGTTTGTGGCCATAGAAACACTTATCTATTTCCTTTACAACTGAATGTGACTATTGCACTTCCACACTACCTCCTTCGCGTTGTCTCCTGTGCAGCAGAACCAATCATGGGGCAATGAATTTGGCTGTTACTGGTTTCCCCTGAAAAGCCATTTCCCATTAACAGCATCTAAAGTACTATATCTGTTTAACACTGGGTGTTCCTGCATCACTGCTTAGTTCTTTCACTGCCTGGTGGCCATGACTTATCCTTTTGGACTAAACCTCTCTTAAAATCAAATAATACCGATTACTTTGTGGCCCTGCTACTCTCGACCTTGTCAAAACAGTATATAGGAGAAAGAGAAGACTGCAGATGCTGGAGGTCAGAGCTGAAAATGTGTTGCTGGAAACGCGCAGCAGGTCAGGCAGCATCCAAGGAGCAGGAGAATCGACATTTCGGGCATGAGCCCTTCTTCAGGAATCTACAGTATTCAGAAAACAGTATATAGCCTGTACAAACTTTAAATGATAAAATAATGAGTTTACAAACTCTAAGCAATAATATTAATACAGATATTCACTGTCTAGCCTCACCCAATCAGCAGATTCCACTTGCCTTATGACACTTTACTATCCTGACGTCACTTCAACTGTTCAGTGCCTGGATTGATTGAAGATAAAATTGGGCAGCTCCTTCAAACACTTTCCTGTAGCTCCTTGCCACATTCACTCCCTCTCTCTGATGGTCTGTACTGTAGGTGTTTCTTAAGGTCGCACTTTCCCCTTTGAATTAGATTAGATTACTTACAGTGTGGAAACAGGCCCTTCGGCCCAACAAGTCCACACTTCCTGTAGCTCCTTGCCACATTCACTCCCTCTCTCTGATGGTCTGTACTGTAGGTGTTTCTTAAGATCGCACTTTCCCCTTTATGCTCCAAATTTATTTCCAAGACCTTACTTTTACATTAAAAAGCAGAAAGTACTCACCAATGACAGAAATCAAGGGACTGACCCCCCCCCCCCCCTTTCATCTAACTCCCTGTTTCTTTAAACTCCAGTTACTCTCTAATAACAGCACTCCAGATCAGGCAATGTAGCACTGAACCTTCCACAAACAGCTCCTAACCCATTTTACATTTTCTAATCTACCTGTTCAGAGATATTATGACACACCCCTGGAGCTTGAAGGAAAAAATGAGGACTGCAAATGTTGGAGATCAGAGTCAAAGAGTGTGATGCTGGAAAAGCACAGCCAGTCAGGCAGCATCCAAGAAGCAGGAGAATCAACATTTCGGGCATAAGCCCTTCACACCACACGTTTTGACTCTGGTGCTTGAACCCAAGTCTCCTAGTTCAGAGGTAGGGACACTACTACTGCACCATAGGAGTTCTCAATACATTTATATCCTTTCTTAAATAAGAAGACAAAATCTGTGCACAGTATTCTTGATGTGGGTCTGTCATCCTTGAGCAGGGGCCATGCTAATCGTCTAAGTATTATTCCAATTATAGTATATGTGCTGCCTAATACTGTGTACATTCACTAACAGTCTCACACCTCATCGGTTGTCTCTGGATCTGAGTGTGAATAGCACCACCCAATGTGGTGAAGTCACACAGAGTCAGTCTGACAGTTGATGACAAGACATTGGAAGCTTTTAGCTGCAGATCTAATAGCACGACTCCAATTAACCTGTATATCATTTACAGCAATGCAAGAAATTTCTTATTGTTTACTCAACTCTAAGTTCAGTAAGACCAAAGAGGTAGAATGCCCTCATCCACATGATAATTTTTCCCTCATTATTGATCGTCATGCACAGTATCCTCTGGGCCACCACAAAGCAACCACTGGAACACTGTGAACAGTTTTGGGCCATTGCTGTAGGTATACCCACAATGATATTAGGATAACATTCCAGGATTTTGATCCTCCACTCCTTGAAGGAATGGCGGTATATTTCCATGATTTGGAGGAGCTGGTGTTGGACTGGTATGGGCAAAGTTAAAATTCACATAACACTAGGTTATAGTCCAACAAGTTTATTTCAAAGCACTAGCTATTGGAGCGCTGCTCCTTCATCAGGTGGTTGTGTTCAGCGCTCTGAAAACTAGTGCTTCCAAATAAACTTGTTGGACGATAACTTGGTGTTGTGTGATTTTTAACTTTGATATATTTCCAGGTCAGGATGGTGAGTGGCTTGGAGGGGAACATTTGAGTTGTGGTGTTCCCATGTATTCTGTCCTTCTCATGGGTTTGGAAGGTGCTGTCTTAGGATGCTTGGTGATTTTTTTGCAATGCATCTTGTACATGGTACACACTGCTGCTACTGAGTGTTGGTGGTGGAGGGAGTTGATCTTTATGGATGTGGTGCCAATCAAATGGCCACTTTATCAGAGTCATATAGCACAGTGCTACAAAGTTGGGTAGAGTTATTATAAATTGGGAAGAAGCAAGTTAGAGTTTGCTGTTTGTAAAATTGTAAAATGCTAGGGGTGGGGGTATGTGAGGGAAAGTATTATGTGGTCCCTTTAAAAGATGGTGTTTTTTTCTGTGCTTAGAGATTAAAATGGATGTCTGTGAGCAGCAGCTTGAGTTTGCAAGGATAGAGAGAGCCTGGACTAAAACATCTGTATCAAAAGGCTGTACAGCTAGCAGACCAAGCAGCAGTTTTACCAAGACAACAGGTTTGAATTTAGCCAATCAATTTGAACCAGGCCCTTAGATAGCAAAAACCTCTTAAATTTAAATCTGATGGTTTTGACAACGTAGGACCAATCCTATTATAATATACAATGATATGTCATCAAGGGTATAAAAGGAGGGGACAGTTGGAAAAAGACTCAGAGAGCTAATTGCCATCTATCAAAGTTAACAGCCCTCAGCTCTCAGGGCAGAATCGCTCACTCTCACAGTCATCTATGTCTTAGAGGAAGCGCCATCTAAATAATAATGGTACCAATGGTGCAGAAGATGTTCCTGACAGCAGAAACCAATGTAGAAGACACTACTGATAGAAGACTTAACAGAGAAGATACAGAAAATTCTGGAAGACAAGTAACCTGGCTGTAATTTTGAAAGACTAAATTCTATTTTGTTACATGAGTGGCACTCACATTTATTGGAACAGCATACTATTATAGACTTGTCTTCAGGCTCTTTTTACAGATTATAGGGCAAGGTGCTCCACTTTGGGTGTTCCAGTGTTGGGGAGGTAGGGGTTCAACCTCAGCTTTATAACAACCCGACTTGTCCATGTCAACCAAGTTTCCCAAACTAAACTAATCCCAACTTGCCTGTGTTTGGCCCATATCCCTCTAAACCTTTCCTACTCATGTACCTGTCCAAATCTCTTTTAGAAGTTATAACTGTACCTGCATCTACCACTTCCTCTGGCAGTTCATTCCACATTACAAACCAACCTCTGTGTGAAAAAGTTACCTGTTAAAGCCCTTTAAATCTTTCCCCTGTCACCTTAAACCTATGTCTTCTAGTTTTGGACTCCCCTACCCTTGGCTATTCACTTTATTTATTCCCCTCATGATTTTATAAACCTCATGGGGGGCATTTGGCTCAGTGATTAGGGACTAAGGTTCAATTCCACCCTCAGGCAACAGTCTGCGTAGAGTTTGCACATTCTCCCTGTGTCTGTGTGTGTTTCCTCTGGGTGCTCCACTTTCCTGCCACAGTCCAAAGATGTGCAGATTAGATGGTTTGGGCATGGGAATGCAGGATTACAGGAACAGGGCAAGGGGGTGGGTATGGATGGGATGCTCTTCATAGGTTCGGTATGGAATCAATAGGCCAAATGGCCTGATTCCACATTGCAGGGATCTTGTGATTCCACAAGGTCACCTTTCAACTTCCAACACTTCAGGGAATAAAGTCCCAGCATATCCACCCTCTGCTTCCAGTCTCTGTAACATCCTTGTAAATCCTTTTTGCACTCTTTCCAGTTTAGTAACGTCATTCCTTTAACAAGGTGACCAAAATTGTACACTGTACTCAAAATGTGGCCTTATCAATGTCTTGTACAGCTGTAACATGATATCCCAACTCCTGTACACAATGTTCTGACCAATGACAGCAAACATGCCAGATGTCTTCTTTACCAACCTATTTACCTGTGATGCTGCTTTCAAGGAACTATGTACCTGCACCCCTAGGTATCCCTGTTTGACAGCACTGAACCATTGACTGTATAAGTCCTGCCTGGTTTATCTAACTAAAATGCAACACCTCAAATTTATCTAAACTAAACTCCATCTTGTTATACTCTTAGATAACTTTCTTCACTGTTCACTATACTTGGGCAACTTTCCACATTGTTGTGTGGATGCCAGTGTTGTAAATGGGTTGGAAGAGTTTGGCCAGGAGTTGCAGCAAGTTCTGGAGCATAAGTCTTCAGTACTGTTGCTGGAATATTGTCAGGGCCCATAGCCTTTGCAGTATCCAGTGCCTCCATATCTTTCTTGATATACGTGGAGTGAATCAAATTGGCTGAAGATTGATACTGGGGACATCTGGAGGAGGCAGAGATGGATCATCTGCTCTTTACTTCAGGCTGAAGATTGTTGCAAATGCATCAGTCTTGTCTTTTACACTGATGTGCTGGGCTCTTTTGTCATTGAGGATGGGAATATTCGTGGAGCGTCCTCCTCCAGCGAGTTGTTTGATTGTCCACTGCTATTCACAACTGGATGTGGCAGTGTATCAGAACTTAGATCTGATCCATTTCTTGTAAGATCGCTTAGCTTAGGGATAGCCAATATGCTTTAAGGAACAGATTAATGGAGGCAAATAAGGAGGAGAGTCAGAGAGGGTTAAGGAGCAAATTCTAGATCTTAGGACCCATATGCAGTCTCACATAGTTGGATGTCAGAGCCTTAGGAGGAGGATGGTGTGGTCAACCTTTTCAAAGGATGCAGACAGGATGAAGAGGGAAAGTTTAATTTTGTCATAGTAACAGAGGAGTTTGCAACTTTGATCAGAGTTGTTTAGATGCTGTGTATTTGATTCTTGATTGGAGGATTCAAACACGGAGTTCTGGGAGAGATGGGCATGGATTAGGAAGAGGACAAGGCATTCAGTTACTTTACAGAGGAACAGTGGTTCTCAAGGAAGGTGGGTCAAGAGCTAATTTATTAAGGAGATGGGTGATGATGGCTGATTTAAAAAGGAACAACATGTGAAGAGATGGAGAGAACTGTTAACAATGTAAGCCAAAATGGTGATGAGGAAGTAATGTTGGGCAGTCAGCAATTCAGTGGGAATAGCATCTCATGGGCAAGCTGAAATTGGATGTGACATCAGGAAAGATGGGAGAGAACAAAAGAAAAGTTGTGATTTTTTTTCCCAAGGCTAGATATAGAAGCAGATAAGGCTTGGAGCCAATTGGAGGATATGGGTGGAGATTCATACAAGCAAGCTGTGAAGCAGGTAGCATTAGGGGGACATAAAGTTACAAAAAAATTCTCAATTTCACAGAAGCTCCCATGATGCAGTAATCAATAGTGGCCACATTACTTAAAAGCTCCTGTATAGATTGGGCAGTTATCTCAATAGAAACCATGCTTATATTAGGCACGTGGGTGAAACAATTTGGCCAGAAATCCTTTTGTGAGCCGTGGATAATGAATGGACTTTTCAAACAATTCAATCTGGTGTGGTGCTATTATCATTTCTGGGTGTAAGTCAGAATGATTGACAGCTTCTCAAGGTACCCATGCTAAGTCCAGCTTCAGTTAGGTGTTGATAAACAGAAAATGCTCAACATTGTACCGGCGTCTTTGCAATGCTTACAATTTTCAAGGTAACATCTCCTCATGGTTTCAGTGACCACAGCAAGATACATGAGGTAAATAGCAGAACGATATCATTATATAAATATCACACAAAATTATTTTGGGGTACACACTGCTGAGGATGGTCATGCTGTCTGTATGGGCAGGAACTCCTAGATGCCTCCAACTCATACACTGAGAATAAACAAAAAACACTGCACTTACATAACACCTTTCATGTTGCAAAGTATCCAAACCATTCACAGGAGTGTAATCAGACAAAAACTGAGACCGAACTAAACAAAAGAAGGAGCCATTAGTTTTGATGAACAATTGCATGGTCAAAGAGGAGTGCAAACTAAATCCTCTGCAGCTACATCTACCTTGTACTTTAGTGAAGCATTTTTATTTTCAATTGTTTGCTCCTGGTGTGAGCATCAAACACTCAAATAGAAAATAATTGCTGTTATATAGCACTTCCATGTTTTGTGACCACTGCACGTAGAGTCATAGAGACGTGGAAATATACGCCATGGAAACACACCCTTTGGTCCAACTCGTCCACGCTGACCAGATGTCCTATGTCGAGTCTTCCTACGAAAGCAATACTTTTGAAGTGTAGTCACTGCTGTAAATGTAGGAAATGCAGCAACCAAATTGCTCACAGCAAGCTCCCACAAGGCACAATGTGATAATGATCAGATAATCGGTTAAAGGATAAAGAGACAAATATTGGCCAGCACACTAAGGTGATCTCACCTACTCTTCCCAAAATAGTGCAATGGAGTCTTTTACATCCACCTGAGCAAACAGATGGTGCAATATTTCAGTTACCTCTACACTCATTCATGTCCAAACCCATCCTCAGAAGTGTACCAATTTGATATTTCCATTCTCCACATTATCTCTTCTTGGGAATGCTGACAGAGATTTAATGACTATCTCGAACACAACTCGAAGATTCTGGACTGCTTTCACAGTAAGAGGTGAGACCATGTACGGTTTGAAGCCTCCTGCTCCATTGTCTTAACATCATGTACAAGATAACAATAAACGTAAATGAACAGTTAGTAAGAATTCCAGTCTCAGCTTGTAACAATACCTGAACAGATCTGAGGGAAAACTATGAGCGAAGACTAAATAGGCTGAAGTGTGGCCTAAAGAAGTCATTAAAATTATGAAACAACTTGATAGTGCAGACATAGAGATGTTTCCACTTTGAGGGCAGTCCAAATCTAAGGACATAGCTGTAAGATTGTCATTATTCAATAAGGAATTCACCATGCCGACAGTAATGAGACTGAGGAACTCACGAACACAGTGGTTGACATGAATTGCGTTTTGGGGGAAGCTACATATTATCGGTATAAAAGAGATGTCTCCAAGCAACTCAACACATATGTGAGCCTGTATCTGGATGACACCATGCAACCAAAGGACAGGTCACCCTGTATTGTTGTACTCTGGACACAGGGAATGTCTAGTCTTCTCTGTATTAGGTTAGCCATAAACAAACCCAGTGGACATCTTCAAGTAAACAGCAGCAACGTGGGTCTTTGTGTTAAATTTAGATAGCAAAGGAATATCATTATAGTATAAACACATGACAGAGAGAGGAATAAAACTGCATGCTGATAGAGAGAGAGGTGAGATAGGTTGACAGGGGACTCCTATGGAGATTAAAAGACAGCACAGTCTTCTTAGCTTTCTGTTCCTGTGCAGTAATTGACAAGTAATTTCTCTGGAACTGCTGCTTTCCTCTAGACTTTTAAGTGGGAGGGCAGAGCAGATTTGAAACCACTCAGAACTGAAATGTGGTTTGTTAAGAGACCAGGGAGAAAAAAGCAACAGCAAGTTGTGGATAACAAGCATCCAGGGACAATTCAAATGGGATCTTTACAGGTAGCCAGGCACAACTGCAGCATCAGTATTGATCACAATGATCATGAGATATTCTATGGACAACTAAACCACTTTGTGAAGCCTTGCATCGTTGAAAGACTTAATTGCTGCCTTCCAGGAATGATACTTCATGTTTAGGGTTGTTAAAGGAGATTGAAATTAAGGCCAGCTACTAGCCAAATTTCTGTCTCTCAATATCTTGATGCAATAGACAGTGAAAGCAACTTGACACCTCACCCTTCCCCATTAACTTTTCTTCCTTTAGCCCGACAGGAGTTTGACCCCAGGGTTCTTTCTTACACCAAACACTCTCTAGTAGCTCAACCAACTGTTCTCCTTTTATTTGTAAAAGCAAGACAGTGAGGGCCGTTCAATCACCTGGGTATCACAGCTAACCCTGCCCACCCAGTAAACATGTGACCTCCAACAACCCCTCAAACTTCAGAACAGTGAGTGACTCCCTAACCCCCGGGGACAGTGAGTGAACCCCTAACACCTGGGGACAGTGAGTGACCCCCAACCCCCGGGACAGTGAGTAACCCCCAACCCCCGGGACAGTGTGTGACCCCCAAACTCCCGGGGACAGTGAGTGACCCCCAACCCCCGGGACAGTGAGTAACCCCCAACCCGCGGGACAGTGTGTGACCCCCTAACTCCCGGGGACAGTGAGTGACCCCTAACCCCTGGGGACAGTGAGTGACACCCTAACCACCGGACAGTGAGTGACCCTCTAACCCCGGGACCGTGAGTGACCCTCTGACCCCGGGACAGTGAGTGACCCGCAACCTGCGGGACAGTGAGTAACACTCTAACCCCCAGGACAGTGAGTGTCCCCTAACTTCCGGGACAGTGAGTGACCCCCTGACCCCCGGGGACAGTGAGTGAACCCCTAACCCCCGGGGACAGTGAGTGACCCCCAACCCCCGGGACAGTGAGTAACCCCCAACCCCCGGGGACAGTGAGTGACCCCCAACCCCCGGGACAATGAGTAACCCCCTAAACCCCAGGGACAGTGAGTGACCCCTAACCCCTGGGGACAGTGAGTGACGCCTAACCCATGGGGACAGTGAGTGACCCCTAACCCCCGGGGACAGTGAGTGACCCCCTAACCCCCGGGGACAGTGAGTGAACCCTAACCCCCGGGGACAGTTAGTGACCCCCAACCCCTGAGGACAGTGAGTGACCCCTAACCCCCGGGGACAGTGAGTGACCCCCTAACCCCCGGGACAGTGAGTAACCCCCGGGACAGTGAGTGACCCCTATCCCCAGGAGACAGTGAGTGACCCCCTATCCCCTGGGGACAGTGAGTGACCCCCTAACCCCTGGGGACAGTGAGTGACACCTAACTCCTGGGGACAGTGAGTGACCCCTAACCCTGGGGACAGTGAGTGACCCCTATCCCCTGGAGACAGTGAGTGACCCCCTAACCCCCGGGCACCGTGAGTGACCCCCAACCCCTGGGGACAGTGAGTGACCCCTAACCCCTGGGGACAGTATGTGACCCTCAACCCCTGTGGGCAGTGAGTGACCCCCAACCCCTGGGGACAGTGAGTGACCCCTAACTCATGGGGATAGTGAGTGACCCCTAACCCCCGGGGACAGTGAGTGACCCCTAACCCCTGGGGACAGTGAGTGACCCCCAACTCCTGGGGACAGTGTGACCCCTAAGCCATGGGGACAGTTAGTGATCCTTAACCCCCGGGGACAGTGAGTGACCCCCTAACCCCCGGGGACAGTGAGTGACCCCTAACCCCCGGGACAGTGAGTGACCCCTAGCCCCTGGGGACAGTGAGTGACTTCCCTAACCTCTGGGGACAGTGAGTGACACCTAACCCCTGGGGACAGTGAGTGACCCCCCAACCCGTGGGACAGTGAGTGACCCTCTAACCCCCGGGACAGTGAGTGACCCCTAGCCCCTGGGGACAGTGAGTGACTTCCCTAACCTCTGGGGACAGTGAGTGACACCTAACCCCTGGGGACAGTGAGTGACCCCCCAACCCCTGGGACAGTGAGTGACCCTCTAACCCCCGGGACAGTGAGTGACCCACTAACTCCCGGGGGCAGTGAGTGATCCTCTAACCCCCGGGACAGTGAGTGACCCCCTAACCCCCGGGCACAGTGAGTGACCCCTAACCCCTGGGGACAGTGAGTAACCCCCTAACCCCCGGGACAGTGTCACCCCCCTAACCCCCAGGACAGTGAGTGACCCCCAAACCCCGGGACAGTGAGTGACCCTCTAACCCCCGGGACAGTGAATGACCCTTAACCCCTGGGGACAGAGAGTGACCCCCTAACCCCCGGGGACAGTGACTGAACCCTAACCCCTGTGGACAGTGAGTGACCCCCAATCCACGGGGACAGTGGTGACCCCTAACCCATGGGGACAGTGAGTGAACCGCTAACCCACCGGGACAGTGTCACCCCTAACCCGCGGGACATTGGGTGACCCCCTAATCCCCAGTACAGTGAGTGACCCCCTAAACCCCGGGGACAGTGACTGAACCCTAACCCCTGTGGACAGTGAGTGACCCCCAACCCACGGGGACAGTGAGTGACCCCTAACCCATGGGGACAGTGAGTGACCCCTAACCCCCGGGGACAGTGAGTGACCCCCCAAACCCCGGGACAGTGAGTGACCCTCTAACCCCCGGGACAGTGAATGACTCTTAACCGCTGGGGACAGAGAGTGACCCCTAACCCTCGGGACAGTGAGTGACCCCTAACCCCTGGGGACAGTGAGTGACCCCCAACCCACGGGGACAGTGAGTGACCCCTAACCCACGGGGACAGTGAGTGACTCCCAACCTACGGGGACAGTGAGTGACCCCTAACCCCTGGGGACAGTGAGTGACCCCCAACCCACGGGGACAGTGAGTGACCCCTAACCCCTGGGGACAGTGAGTGACCCCTAACCCCTGGGGACAGAGAGTGACCCCCTAACCCCCGGACAGTGAGTAACCCCCTAACCCCCGGGACAGTGAGTGACCCCTAACCCCCGGGACAGTGAGTGACCCCCTAATCCCCGGGACAGTGAGTGACCCCCAACCCACGGGGACAGTGAGTGACCCCTAACCCCCGGGACAGTGAGTGACCCCTAACCTCCGGCACAGTGAGTGACCCTCTAACCCCTGGGACAGTGAGTGACCCCTAACCCCTGGGGACAGAGAGTGACCCCCTAACCCCCGGGACAGTGAGTGACCCTCTAACCCCCGGTACAGTGAGTGACCCCCTAACCCCTGGGGACAGTGAGTGAACCCTAACCCCTGGGGACAGTGAGTAACCCCCTAACCCGCGGGACAGTGTCACCTCCGTAACCCCCAGGACAGTGAGTGACCCCTAACCCCTGGGGACAGTGAGTGACCCCTAACCCTCGGGACAGTGAGTGACCCCTAACCCCTGGGGACAGTGAGTGACCCCTAACCCCTGGGGACAGTGAGTGACCCCTAACCCCTGGGGACAGTGAGTGACTTCCCTAACCTCTGGGGACAGTGAGTGACACCTAACCCCTGGGGACAGTGAGTGACCCCCAACCCACGGGGACAGTGAGTGACCCCTAACCCCTGGGACAGTGAGTGACCCCTAACCCCTGGGACAGTGAGTGACCCCTAACCCCTGGGACAGTGAGTGACCCCTAACCCCTGGGACAGTGAGTGACCCCTAACCCCTGGGACAGTGAGTGACCCCTAACCCCTGGGACAGTGAGTGACCCCTAACCCCTGGGACAGTGAGTGACCCCTAACCCCTGGGACAGTGAGTGACCCCTAACCCCTGGGACAGTGAGTGACCCCTAACCCCTGGGACAGTGAGTGACCCCTAACCCCTGGGACAGTGAGTGACCCCTAACCCCTGGGACAGTGAGTGACCCCTAACCCCTGGGACAGTGAGTGACCCCTAACCCCTGGGACAGTGAGTGACCCCTAACCCCTGGGACAGTGAGTGACCCCTAACCCCTGGGACAGTGAGTGACCCCTAACCCCTGGGACAGTGAGTGACCCCTAACCCCTGGGACAGTGAGTGACCCCTAACCCCTGGGACAGTGAGTGACCCCTAACCCCTGGGACAGTGAGTGACCCCTAACCCCTGGGACAGTGAGTGACCCCTAACCCCTGGGACAGTGAGTGACCCCTAACCCCTGGGACAGTGAGTGACCCCTAACCCCTGGGGACAGTGAGTG
>NC_057727.1:66511715-66540439 GCF_004010195.1 Chiloscyllium plagiosum
GGGGGGGGAGGGAGGGAGAGAGAGGGGGAGGGGGGGAGGGATGATGATGAGGAGGGTGATGGTGGATGTTGAGAGCAGGTTAAAGAGTGAAGGAGAGAGATTGGTGTAGGTGTGTGTGGCAGGGTGATACTGTTCCTAATCTAATGGAGAAAGGTGACCTGTGCCCCAGTCATTGGTGTGCATCTGTGCCCCAGTCATTGGTGTGCATCTGTGCCCCAGTCATTGGTGTGCATCTGTGCTGATTTCATCTCCAAAGATATTTTGATTATTTTCCTGTTTTCCAATTTTGTCGATTTCTGGGTGAAAGTTCCCATCAGCAGCTTTGATCGTTGGCAGCCAGAGACAGAAAGGCAGCCAGCTGGGAAGTGGGAAGGAGTTACTGAATTATCACTGGAAAGTTTGATTAAATCTAACTGGTACTGTTCTTCCAAGTACAGTCTCTCTTTCAGCAGGTGATTCTTTTCTGATTGGTAACTTACTTCAAAGCCAAGCTGTCACCTGTATCACACTCCCCACTGTCAGAGGTTGACATTAAGAGTAATGTTCCAGTTCTGAGGGAATGCTGCTCTGTTACCATTGCTCTACATGGCAATAGTGGAAAACTGAGCATAGCGTTAATTAATTGGCTGTAAAACACTTAGGTTCAACATGAGATTGTGAAAATTGCTCTGTAAATGAATATCCTCTGTTTTTAAATCTCGAAGAGATGCCTGTGCTCAGTGGAGATGCAGACAGACCAATTGCAGCTGAAGTTATGACTGAAGTGGAGCAAGATCCTTTTGGAAATGGAGACCTGGGAATGAAGCAACGTGATCGTTCACAGGAAAATTGGGTCACCGTTGGAGCAACAGTTCCCACCGGTTTTGAGAACACTGCTGCTGAGGAGGTCTTGGAAAAAATTGGATCTGAGTCCAGGATCAGCAAGGATCGAGGAAAGATCTACTTTGAGGTCTCCACAGATAATCTATTTCAGGTTGGTCTACATTGTTCTGTATATATGCTTTTCCATTCCATGCATGTAAAAGCAGTGCTCCCCTGACTAGTATCCCATCCAACATGAGTGAGTGCTAAATCCAATTTCACTGCACTGTGGTCTTTATGGATCTGCTTGATTGGTAACATTTTTGCGTCTGAATCAACACTATGAGGATTTGAGGCACATTGTCAAGGAGTTGAACATACAATCTAACTGACCCCACAGTGCTGTACTGAGAGAATGCTGCACTGTTGGAGGTGCCATTTGGGATAACTGTCCACTCCAGTGGCACAATTTGAAGACCAGGATGATGGAGGATATTCTCCTGGTTTTTAAAAATATTTATCCCTTAATCATTTATCCCATTACTGTTTATGGATTGTGGGATCATTCTGTGCACACATGTGCTGCATTTCCTACATTACAACAGTTCTTCAAAAACTGTTTCTTTGATGCAGGGTGATATGGAAACCAACAGGATGAGAGCGGTTAAATATAAATTTGGCTCAGAGCAAAGTTCTTACTGAATACGCCACCAGTAAGACGACTGAAAATTATATTCTCATAACTGCTCCTTCAACTACTGATTCATGGAAATTTCATATACATATTTTTCTCTATTTCAGATTCATCTTTTGAGATCTGTTGATAATCTATTTGTTGTTATCCAAGAGTTTCCCCATTACCAGTTTGGTGAAACCAAGGTAGGTGTGTAATTGGGAATAAACTAAATGTGAATGTGAATTAAAGGACTTGTTAAAGAAAAACTAACCTAAGTGCTGGACATCACTTTTTGATCCTGACATTACCATCTTGTGAATTTGCTACTATCATGAACCTGGTCCTGGCCCTGTTTACCTGTTGCGGTCCCCACTTCTACTGAGAACTACATTAGGCCCCTTCTCTGCTGAGCACAACTTGTGACAGTGATCCAAACCATTTTATAATGTAGGCCAGCAATTATCACAAGAGGCATTACTTCTTGAATCATGCAGTGACTCTCCAACTAGATGACCTAACCACTCTGCCACAGTAATAGCTACTGAAAGTCCCCTCCGCTGTGCCCTGAGGTACAATCACCCCTCCCCCCCAAAATAAAATCCACCGGCCCCGATTTCTGTCCCACCAGTAGCTGGTGAATTCCCTGCAGCCCCATATAAGCTTGATTCTGGTAGATGTATGATCGGAGGGGAAGCTAATAACAATAGGGGCACTGTATAGAGGAAAGCACAATTCGATGGCAATGAGGGAGGAGGATAAATGAAAATAAGTTACTAGAAGTTAGGAAGATGATCAGTATTACATGAAGGGGGAAGGGAAAAAGGGTCAGTATGTCAAGGGAAACCCAATGTCAGTTTGAGTTGAGGCGTTTGACAAGGGTGAAGAGAGAGAGACGACAGATAGGGGCAGCTTGAACAGAGATTGAATGAAATGGTGCAGCTTCATCTGAATTGGAGATGGGAATAACTGCAGGTTGAATTGAGTGAGAAGGGAAGAGGCTAAAGAGGACCAGAATAATTGAGAGCATAGGAAAAGAAGAAGAGGTGGATAAGGAAAAGCAATGTCTCTGAGGCGTTGAGTAACTCTGAACTGAGACAGGTGTGGCATGAATATTAGAGAGTTTGACTATCATGATAAGATTTAGTGAATTTATGAAATGTAAAAATGATTACATTCAAATCAAATTTTAAAAATGCAAAAATTCTAACTTGCCAGTATTCCTTTAAGAAATGCACCATCAAATTTGTACCTTTCACACTGATAATTCACTCTTCCACCTTTCTTAATTTTATTCATTCTAGTCTCCAGTCTAAGTCATAGTATTTTCTGTCCCCTTCCAGCTTAAAGTGCAAACCCCTTCTTGTTGTTTAATATCTGGGCTAATAATAAGCTGTGACTTTTGGAACTGTACAGTGTTTTATGACACATCTGGTCTGCCTTGGTGAGTTTCTGGATGACCCAGTGTGTTGTCTCTCCTTGCTCATCACAACTCCTTTCCCGAAGCCTCTGGTATTTGCTGGCACACTGACCTGCCCTCAGTATTTTGCCCAAGTTGCCATTCCTCATCTGTGGACTTACAGAGGGCATTCAGTTGAGACCAACCCTGTCATAGAAAGTCAATTTTCAGTGATCGGTTGTAGGAATTCCACCTCCTGTTAGTTTACAGGGCAGCAGAAACATGAGTAGGAATATTTTTTGCCTATCCCGTATTGCCATTGAGATGGTTGCCTTCTAGAACTGTTGCAGTCCATTTGATGTAGATGAACTTACAATGCCAATTTGGAAAAGAGTTCTTGGAGTTTGAACCAGTGACACTGAATCAACGACAATATATTTCCAAGTCAGAATGGTGAGTGGTTTGGAGGGAAACGTGCAGATGGTGGTGTTCCTATGGACCTACTGCCCTTGTCCTTCTAGATGGATGTGATCAGGGATATGGAAGGTGCTGTCTAAGGAGCTTTGGTGAATTTCTGCTGTGTATCTTGTAGATGCTGCTATTGGCTGCTGCTTGGAATGATAGGTAGACGGAGTGAATGTTTGTGGTTGTGTTGCCAGTGAAGCATGCTGCTTTGTCCTGGCTGTTACCTAGCTTGACCTGCACTCTTTGAACAGAAGTAATCATTTCTTTCCATTTGCTTGATTAATCATTTGGCATATTAATTAGTCCTCCATAATCGATTCACGGGAATACAAGCCTGGTCCATGTAACCTTTTGTCAGAATGTAACACTTCCATTGATCATTCTGATTGATCTGTGTGGCATTGTTCCAAGGCCAGTATATCCTCCCCGCTGTGCAGTGCCAAGTATTAAATGAGGTGTTCCAGGTGAGTTTCAACAGAACAGTATACAGCTCGAACAAAACTTGTATTATTCCAGTACTTGCTTAATAAAAGGCAACCTCCTGCTAGCATCTCCCTGCTCTTAGTCAACATAGTGCCCAACTGAAGGCCTAGAGAGGGTTTTAATATCTCATCCGAGACCTGTTACTTCCGATGTGCAGCACCCTTTCAATACTGCGGTAGCGTATCCGCCTGGATTTTATTCCTGTCTTGAAGTGTGCCATTTTCTTTAATAGGAAAGTGTCCTGGAGGACTTCAGACAGTTGGCTCCCCAGCTTCTTTGGGACTGTCCCCTTAAAGTTTGGGAATTGAACAACAGTCTGAAGAAAAGGAAGGGCCAACGCAGGAAAGGCAGCCGAGGATGTGGCTTAGGTCCAGAAGCATCACGTGAAACTGGTAAAATTAAAGTTGGCCAACGGGAGCCTGCTCCCTCTGACCAATCAGCTACTAATGATCCAGCACATCTTGGGACAGGATTGCCTATTATCCACTCTGGAGCAAGTGGCGATCAGCCTGATGAAATTGAGGAGTCCAGCGATGCAGTTGCTCCCGGGGTGGTGCTAAGTGACCAAGCAAAGATTTCACCTGAGGGGCTTCAATCTGACAATGACTGTCGTCCAGCAGCGAGTGAGGATGAAGGAAAGGGACTGCGTCGCTTCCGAGTCACCTGCAACAGAAGTGGGGATAAGCACAACTTCACCTCAATGGAGGCAGCCAGAGAATTTGGTGGAGCAGTGCAGGATTTCTTCAAGTGGAAGGCCGACATGACCAAATTTGATGTGGAGGTATGTAATTTATTTAATTTCCCCACCATGAATTTCTTTGCTCCCCTCCTGAAACTGTCAGCTGCTTTGAATTATTGTGTTGTGGGGCCAGGCTGCGAGAATCAGACGGTCACATGACTGCAGGCATCCTTACAGGCTGGCTTTATCTTCTCTAAGATCCACACAAGCACACTCTGAGCTCCCAGTTCCCTTGCCACTTTGAAACTGTCTCATGGTTGCACCCGTTTCAGTGGGACGAAAGGGAGTAAGTGGTAGTGCAATGTCTGAAAGTTCCAGGTGATTCATCTAAAAGTACGTTCAGTCAGATGCTGGAAAATCACTGGCTGGAGAGCAGGGCTGATGAACTATTCAGTAAGCTTCAGCTGCTTTCATGCTTTACAGGAGTGGTGGTATTTCTGGGAGTCACAACTTAAGTAAAGCAATGATCTGCATGGGATTAACTGATGTGTTTTTTTAATTCATTTGTTCGAGTGTGGGTAGTATTTATTGCCCATCCCTAATAGATGACTGGCTTCCAAGGGTCATTTCAGAGGGCAGTTAAGAGTCAACCATCCTGCTGTCAGAAGTCATGTGTAGGTCAGATTAGGTAACGTTTCCTTCCCTAAAGGACATTAATGAACTGGATGGGTTTTTTGCAGCAATCGACAATGGTTGCCATTAGGTTAGCTTTGGCTACCAGATTTTCATTGATTCAAATTTGCCATAGTGGGATACCAGTCAAATGTCCCAGAGTTTTGGCCTGGGTCTCTGGATTACTGGTCCAGTGACAATACCACTACATCACTGCTGCTCATTAAAGATAGAATTAGATTCTATTGTGCCTGCATTTGTGGAGAAAAGACATTAGACTCTATAAGTTGAAACAGTTTACATGACTAGATTTAAAATAGCCATGATAGCTATGGGTGTGGAGTCGTTGAGTATATTCATGATAGAGACTGATCGAATTTATTTTTATAGATATTTTTATTAGAAATTTAACATTTTTACAAGTTTACAAAAATAAACAAAACTCTCAAATATAAACATTGATATACAATTAAATCAAATATACAATAGCCAACATTTAACAAAAGAAAAAACAAAACTCAACTATCTACTAATCTAACCTACAACTAACCAGAGTGTATATTTAAGTCTCTTACATGCTCGGAATGTGTTAACATCAGATGTAATAAAACCCGTATTCGTGCGGGATTCCTCTCCTAAGGGGCCCCGGACCAGCAGGTTTGTAATCCTTGTTAGGATGGCCGAAATATCTGTATTTATGTAATTCAAGAAGGGCTGCCATATTTTATAAAATAATTCGGTCTTTCGGTGCACCATATTTGTAAGGAAGTCAAGAGGAATACATTCCATAATTAATCTGTGCCAATTTGAAAGTCCAGGGGGGCCCCTCAGCCACCCAGTTCACCAAAATATTTTTCCTTGCACAGAAAGAAAGAATAGAAAATAGTATCTTCCCGTACATGTCCAGGGAGGGTAAGTTCAAAAAGCCCAAAAGGAGAGATACTGGGTCCACTTTAATTTCCGTTCCTAAAATTTCTGGATCGAATTTGTTTTGGTGAATGAAATGACTGTCAAAAGACATTGTTAGCTTGCTTTTCAAAATGTAACTTTCTACATGCTCACTGCCAATTCTGCTTCCCACTTCCTTAGTCTCCTGGTCGCTGCCGATCTTCTCTCCTTCACGACAGTCCATTAGTAGAGCACATGGCTCGGCACGGCCATATTGCTCGAGCTGTCACTTATTCCTGACTGTGTTGTGACCTGTACCAGATAGCATCTCTGTGAGAGGCCGTTGCACCCCTTCTTGCAGGCCATCACCACCTCCAGGATCTGCTCCGATATAATGGAACTACTCATCTTGGCTGGCTGCGAGGTCTTGATATTCCTCTGGTTCCTGGATTAGTGGTGCTGGAAGAGCACAGCAATTCAGGCAGCATCCGAGGAGCAGCGAAATCGACGTTTCAGGCAAAAGCCCTTCATCAGGAATAAAGGTCGGTTGACATTAATGGAGATGGAGAGGTCCAGGAAGGGGAGGGAGGTGTCAGAGACGGTCCAGGTAAATTTAAGGTCAGGGTGGAATGTGTTGGTGAAGTTGATGAATTGCTCAACCTCCTCACGGGAGCACGAGGTGGCGCCAATGCAGTCATCAATGTAGCGGAGGAAGAGGTGGGGAGTGGTGCCGGTGTAATTACGGAAGATCAACTGTTCTACGTAGCCAACAAAGAGACAGGCATAGCTGGGGCCCATACGGGTGCCCATGGCTACCCCTTTGGTCTGGAGGAAGTGGGAGGATTCAAAGGAGAAATTGTTAAGGGTGAGGACCAGTTCGGCAAAACGAATGAGAGTGTCGGTGGAGGGGTACTGTTGGGAACGTCTAGAGAGGAAAAAACGGAGGGCGTAGGTGGTGTCTCGAACGTATGTGGGGAGTTCCTGGACTGGGGGGGATAGGACAGTGTCGAGGTACTCTTGTTGGTCGTCATTAATGGAGATGGAGAGGTCTAGGAAGGGGAGGGAGGTGTCAGAGATGGTCCAGGTAAATTGTTCCTCCAGGCTGGTAAGGTGTCGGATGTGCTGTGCTTGGGACCTCACTCTTTACTGCCTGAATTCAACAGCATGTGAAGTGAGTTCTAGTCTGTCATCATTCTGCAGCCTCAAACTAGGCTATATTCTTATCAAATCATGTTCCGTGGTCTGGCCTCCCAGAGCTGATGGCCATCAGTCTCCACCCTTCAATCTAGATCTTGTCTGGGTGGGTGCTCCCAACAATTTTCAAGAATCTTGTTACCATCAGGATTGGCTTGATCGACACTCTTATCAGCTATCTTTACCATTCACTCCCTTCACCACCAATCCACAGCAGCGTATACAAGATGCATTGCAATAACAACAACTTGCAACTCATGATGTCCACCATCGAGAAGGACAAGGGCAGCAGACACATGGGAACACCAACACCTTTGCGTTCCCCTCCAAACCGCTCATTCTTTCTGACTCTGATCTGTCAGTAGGTCAAAATCTTAGAACTCCCTTCCTAACAATACTGTGAGTGTCCGTACATTAAAGGGCTTGAACTCTCAACATCATCTCCAAAGCAACTAGGAATTGACAATAAATTCATGCTTAGCCAGCAATGCCCACATCCATGAATTAATACATTTTTAGAAAGTCAAGAACCAAAGAGTTTGAGGATGTGATACAAGAGAATCTGGAAATTTTCATAAAAAGTTTAATAAGGCAGTCACACCAGAGGTTATTATACAATCTTAAGTGGGATAGGAAGTACTAGTGTTGGATTAACAGATAGAAATAGAAAACCAGGTGTAGAAACAATCAAGATGTTTTCAGGTTGGCAGGAAGTAATTTGCTGAATACACAAGGGTTAGCGCATGCATCTCAGTTATTTGCACACTGCCTCAATGAGTTAAAGAAGGGACTGTATTCATTGCATTCACTGATGGTATGCTGTTAGATGATAAAGTAAGCCAAGAAGCAGATGCAAAAAGGAACAAGGAGATGTAGACAAGTTGTATCTCTGGGAAAAATATTTTTTTCAATGGTGAAAGACTGGAACATGTTAGCATTCAGCAGAACTCGGATGATTTTCAGCACAAATCAGAGAAGGTTAACATACAGGTGTGGCAAGCTATTAAGAAGACAATTAGTAGATTCGACTTTAAAATAAAAAGATTGAAGTGTAAAATTGAAGAAATCATTCTGATTTAACAGAGAGATGGTGAGACAACACTTGGAGGATTGTATACCGTCTTCTTACCTAAGGGAAGTATACTTGCATTGGAATATCATAAAATTTCATGAGATACAATCTCATTCAGAGGATCTATTAGGAGAGCTGATTTCACTGAAGCATAAACTTTTTAAGCAACTTATCAAGACCGATGCTAAGAGGATGATCCCTCAGGCTGCAGAGTCTAAAACTTTAGATCACAGTCTCTGGATAATTGTTGGCCGTGGAGTCTGAGATGAGACATTTCTCCTTTCAAAGGGTAAAACATCTTTGGAATTCTGCACCCCAGATAGCTGTGGATGTGGAGCCATTGAGTATACTCACGATAGAGACTGATCGATTTTTTTTTTTTTTGGCTTACAAATGAAGGATAAGGAGTAGTGAGAGAAGGTGGCTTCATGATCTGGTTGAATGGCAAAGCAAACTCAAAGATCCAATTAAAAAGGCATATACATAATTAAGTGCACTCCTTCCTCCAACCCCGCATTCATGTACTGCACAACGTATTGGGAAGTGCTTTGTAATCTCAAAAGTAATGAGGAGTAACTAAAGAATATTAATTCATGTTCACAATTCAGCCATTGCCTACTGAACTTCAGATAACATCCATTACGAATCTCCTCATGTTCTGTTCTTATAAGTTGCTACTTTCTGTTATAAAATTGGTAAATTAAAGCCACTGTCTTCAGCTCTCACCCAAACCTCACATCCTCATCACCAAATCTGCCATCTTTTCCGATCATTTTCTCAGTCTGAACCAAATTATTTGCATCCTTGGTGTGCCATGAGACCCTGAGCTGAGCTTCCCACAGCATATCCTCTCCAACTTGTAGTCCACCACCTTCCTAAGATTATTCAGCTCTGATGTATTTGCTGCTGAGACACTTATCTGTGCCTTTCCTTATTCCATTATTGCATTATTCCAGTGTTTTCCTGGTTGACACCCATCTTATACTTTCCAAATCTGAACTTCCCCCAAAGCTCTGTTACCCCAACCTAATTCCCACTATTACTTATCACCTCTTTGCTTATTCATTTTCACCAGCTACAGACACCACAGATCTAAAACTCTTATTCTCAGGTTCAATATTCTCCATAGCTTTCTGTAATACTCTTCACATTTACTCCATTCTAAGATATGGGCATTTGTGTAACTCAGTCTCTTTGTCCCACCATTAGCTGCCTTACCTTATGCTGTTAAGACCCTGAGTTTTAGTATTCTGACTTGATTTATGAAAAGATAACCCAATCTGTCATCAAGTTTGTTGTCACAAACCAAAATTTGATCCTATTACAGTTCAGTCTGTTTCAGTCAAATTAAGACATTCCTTAAAACCTAGCAATTTGACCAAACATTTTGATATTTGTCCTAACATATTGTCTTTTGTCTCTGTGACATAATTTCTGTTTGTTTCAGTGTCTGTGAAGTGCCCTGGGCAGTTAACTGTGTTAAAAGGTACTGTATAAATGCAAGTTGATATTGAAGTGTTGTCAGCTGAGGGTCCAGTAAACTCTCTCTTGTTTCCAATCTCATACTCTAAACAATATGTTTTCCTTTGACAGTCTTTGAAGGATTGTTTACCAGCTAACCTTGATGAGAGTACACTGTTGACCATGGACATTGGATCAACGCAAAGCTACAGTAATGTCAGAAAATTTGAAACCACAGTTTTAGTTTGAGAAAGCCAGATTTGCACAGCACCGAGGTCATTAACCCCCATTCCAACAGTTGAGCTGTTCGGGTCACTGTGTAAAAATTAGCATTTGAAACACCTTCATTGAGAATATTTCTGCAGAATCTGGAAGCCTGCCACTTCTTGAGGTAGTGCTATGATATGGAAGCCCAGGGTGGTACTCAATTTGATTGAAAGAGACTGAACTGTAATAGGATCAAATGTTTGTTTGTGACAATGGACTTGATGACAGATTTAGGTTAGCTTTTCATAAATAAAGTGATTTCTTGGAGGTGGTCTGTTGCAGTAGACAGCATCCCTGTCGCCGAGCAGGAATCTCAAGGTTCAAGCTCCACATCAGGACGTGATGGCCAAGGAAGGTGTGATTGCAATGTAGCAAAAGAAGTTAAAATATTTAAATCCTTCCAGTCGTATAATGACAGATCGGAGCAATGGGGGGAGGGGGTCTCCTGGTCACCCAGAACCTGCAGAAGGCAACAGCACGTCAAAGCAAATTGCCCTGTCTAACCATGAACCAACATAGGGCAGTCTGTGATCTCACCGTTCTGTTAGCTGGAGAGAGAGAGAGAGACTTCCCACTCCCCCTTCCACCCAGATCTGTCAGAGATGTGATGGACAGCCAAGAAACTCCTGGTTGTTGACCCATTAAGATTTTCTTTAACAAGTAATATATTTCTGTCTTTGGAGAGAAGAATAATTAATTATGAGGTTACAAATTACACTGGTAGATGCGTACTGAGGTGGTGAGATAGTCTTATAGCACGAAAACAGACTCTTTAGTTCAACCAGTCTGTACCAACTATGATTCCAAACTAAACTAGTCCCACCTGCCTGCGCTTGGCCCATATTCTTCCAAACATATTTTATTCACGTGCTTATCCAAATCTCCTTTCAACATTGTAACTGTACCCACAGCCACCACTTCCTCTGGAAGTTCATTCTTTCTCCTCTTACCTTAAAAATATGCACCCTTGTCTTAAAATCCCCCATCCTGATGAAAAAACACCTGCCATTCACCTTATCTATAATCCTCATGATTTTATTAACCTCTATGAAGTCACCCCTCAACCTTCTACTGTCCTACTGAAAAAGGTCCCAGTGAGAAAAGACAAGTGGATCAGTGGATAACACTGTTGCCTCACAGCACCAGAACCCGGGTCCAATTCCAGGCTTGGGCGACTGTATGGAGTTTGCACATTCTCTCCGTGTCTGTGGTTTCCACTGGCCACTCTGGCTTCCTTCCACAATCCAAAGAGGTGCAGGTTAGGTGAATTGGCCATGCTAAATTGCCCATAGTGTAGGTGAGGTGTATTAGTCAGGGGTAAATGTCGAATAATAAGGTTGGGGAATAGGTCTGGGAGGGTTACAGTTCAGAGGGTTGGTGTGGACTTGTTGGGCCAAATGGCCTGTAGGGATTCTATGATTCTATCCAGCCTCTCCTTATAACTCAAACCCTCCATTCCCAGCATCCTGGTAAATCTCTTTTGAACACACTTTTTAGCTTAATAATATCCTTGCTATTACAGGATACTCAATGGGAACAGTGATCCCTGTGTTTGTGGGAGAGGATGAATATTCTCTGGAGTGCAGCAGGTGAAGGCTAAATTGTGAACATGGGATGAATAAATATCCTTGAGTTTCTGCTCATTAGCTTTGGGAATAAGAATCACTTCCCAATGAATGGTACATGTGAGTTTGGATTCGAGGAAAGAACGTACTCAATTAGATAATTGCCTTTTTATTTCATGTCAATGTTCTAAAATGTGAATATATTATAATCTAATCTTAAACTTCAAGATCAATAATGTAAAAGTATGATGAAATACAACGAATCATCTATCTGATGTTAAACTAAATCTGTCTACAGTTGATTTATTAAATCTATGCATTGGTGTAACAAAGTGAAATATTATGGGCAGAAGGCACATCGACAGGATGTTTCTTTGGGGACAGCAGGTGGCTGTTGGTGTTGATGGTGTCATTTACTTCATTTGGAAATAACCATGGTAACGGTGAGGTGTACTTTGCAGTCTGTGGGAGGTGAATGACGCTGCTGTGCTCTCATCATTGACTATCTTGTTTCTGTCCTGTGCAGTCTATTTACACATCATTTACTTTGCAGATCCTACTTAACATTCATGATAATGAAGTAGTGGTTGCTATAGCCCTGACAGAGGAAAGTCTGCACAAGCGAAACATAACACACTTTGGGCCTACAACTCTTCGATCTACTTTAGCTTATGGGATGTTAAGGTATGATTCATGTTAGCTATGTAGCAATGCCCATGGGAGAAATTGCCACTTACATGAGATACTGTAGGCTTCCCATTTTCTTTGGATCTCTATCTCAACACATGTCGATGCTTAAGTGTGCGTAGGAGGGAAATTGGTGTGTGGCAATATTGTGTTTAGACAGTCTGTCATGCTGTGCTGTTTCAGTCATCCAATTAGTCTGACTCTTGTATTTTCTTCATAACAATTTTCCTTTGTAAAATTGATTTCGCATTCATTCCATTTGGTTAGAAATCACCATTAAAGGCATTGAGTCTGTATTTGGCTAACCTCTTCTGATTGTGATAGTTACAGGAGAAATATGATGAGCTTGTGGATTTCTTTATCTCTACAATCCAGACGATCTAATCAGCTACCTCAAATTTTGGATCATCAGTCTGCAGCAATCACTAAAGAGACCAATAGTTTATAAAGATAAATTTAAATTCTGAATGACCAGCTGTTCTACTTGGCCACTGGGTGAAACTTTATCTAAAGCTCCCCCGGCGTTATAACTGAACTTAGATGTTTCTTCTTTCTCTCTACCTTTCATGCTGTCTTCAGATTCCCTTTGTCCAGTAGACCCACCTCCTGATTCCTCTGTCCTCTTCCCTCTGAACTGCTGACCATCCAATTTCACCTCCGTTTAGCTGATTTTGTTAACAGTTCACTCTCTCTGCATCTGTTTTCTCTCCCTCTCCTTTAAATTTGACAATATCACCTCTTTCTCAACAAACAACCCTTGTGCATTCCCAATTTTAATTGCTTCATCACAGGTGGCTGTGCTTTCAGCTTCTTGAGCCTTAAATCCTGGATTTACCATCATCCACCCCTCTGCTTCTCTATTCTGCTTCTGCCTTCGAGACACTCCTTAAAATCTACCCAGCTCTTGGTCATCTGATCTAATGACTACTTATGTGGCCGAGTCATAATTTGTTGAATAATGTTCCTCTGAAGCTCCTTGGGACAGTTGGTTACATTAAAGGCGCTATATAAATATAAGCACTTGTGATTTGTGGATTCTTTAACGCTTTCTAATTTAGCGATTTTTGAGAAGATTTGTAGTTCAGGTTGATGATAAGTCTGTAAGTTAGCTCGCTGAGCTTGAAGGTTTGTTTTCAGATGTTTCGTCACCATGACTAGGTAACATCATCAATGAGAGTCCCCTGGTGAAGCACTGGTGGTATGTCTCGCCTCTCTATTTAAAGATCTTGGTTTCGTAAGGTGGGTGATGTCATTTCCGGTTCTTTTTTTCAAGGGAAGATAGATAGATAGACTCTAAATCGATATGTTTATTGATGGAGTACTGGTTAGAATGCCATGTCTCTAAGAATTCATCCATCTATCCACCCAAACTTTGGGTCCGCTATGTAGATGACACCTTTGTCATCACAAAACGGAATAAATTAGAGGAAACATTAATAAACACCAGCACTTCACCGAATACACTCTGATGATGTAACCTAATAAGGTGACAAAATGTCTGAAAACAAACCTTCAAACTCAGCGAGCTAATTTACATACTAATTTATTTCTTTCAAATTTTGAATCATCTGTCTGCAGTAATCACTGTGTGGAGACCAATAATTTATAAAAATGCATTTAAATTCTGAATGACCAACTGAGAAGATCACACAACAACACTTTAAGGTTCAAGACCTTTACTGTAGTAAGTGAGCTTATTATTCCCTAAATTTTGTTTTAGCAGATTATCTCATTTGAAAGGCAGAAACCTCTGACAATGCACCTACAACACCAAACACTGACATAACATTATGACACGTCCCTGTTGCTCCTATCATACCCCATTTACAACTCTGCTTAGATTTCTGAGAGGCTTTGTATATAATCATAGATCCTGATTTAAACTTGAACTCACTGCTCTAGCTCGAAGTTTGGGTGAAGATTTGTAGCTCGGGTGCTTGTTGTTGTGGTTCTGTTCACCGAGCTGGAAATTTTTGTTGCAGACGTTTCGTCCCCTGTCTAGGTGACATCCTCAGTGCTTGGGAGCTTCCTGTGAAGCGCTTCTGTGGTGTTTCCTCCGGCCTGTCCCTGCTGCTTCCGGTTGTCAGTTTCAGCTGTCTGCTGTAGTGGCCGGTACATTGGGTCCAGGTCGATGTGTTTGTTGATGGAGTCTGTGGATGAGTGCCATGCTTCTAGGAATTCCTTGGCTGTTCTTTGTTTGGCTTGCCCTATAATGGTAGTGTTGTCCCAGTCGAATTCATGTTGCTTGTCGTCTGCATGTGTGGCTACTAAGGATAGCTGGTCGTGGCGTTTCGTGGCTAGTCCACAAACTCCATCAACAAGTACATCGACCTGGACCCAATATACCGGCCACTGCAGCGGACAGCTGAAACTGACAACCGGAAGCGGCAGGAACAGGCCACTATAAATGCCGGAGGAAACACCACAGAAGCGCTTCACAGGAGGCTCCCAAGCTCTGAGGATGTCACCTAGACAGGGGACGAAACGTTTGCAACAAAAAATTCCAGCTCGGCGAACAGAATCACTGCTCTAGCCTTATGCTGGAGTAAATTTCTAATCTTTGTGATTCTTAATTTTCCATTTAATTCTGTATTACAGGCTTTGTAAACCTCAGCCAACTGACATCATTGTTGATCCAATGTGTGGAACTGGAGCAATACCAATTGAGGTAAGGTATTGATGAGAACAGATCTCCTGAAAAGCAATGTGGTCTCACCAATCTACACATTGTATGCATTGAATCACACTCAAAATAACAAATTTTAAGTCTATCACAGGTATTTTCTCTGGTTCAGTTCTATCAGTTATTTTTGGAAGCTGATTCTATAACCCTTGCATTTGAGATTTGATAAGATGAATGGTGGTTGTCTTTTCCCTAGAATGGGGGATTTCAAGGCTAGGGGGCATATTTTCGAGGCTAGAGGAGAAAGATTTAAAAAAGACGTGAGGCACTTTTTTTTTTACACAGAGCATTTGTGTGTGGAATGAACTTTGAGAAGAAGTGGTGGATGCAGGTACAGTTACAATGTTAAAAAGACATTTAGATAAGTACACAAATAGGAAATACATGGAGGGATATGGGCCAAGTGCAAGCTGGCAGGACTAAGTTTAGTTTGGGATTATGGTCAGCATGGACTGGTCAGACTCTGTTCCCGTGCTGTATGACTATGACTTGCGCTGCCTAAAGCAATCTTCTACTGATCTCTCCTTCAGCAATTTTTCCCTTGTCTCAATATCTCTGTCATTCACTTTGTTTCTTCATTCATTTTTCTTCCCTTCATCTTGATTTCTCTCCCCCATGTGTTCTCTCTCTCTCTCTCTGTGTGTGTGAGACTGTAGCTCAGTTAGTAGCACTTTCATTCCTGAGTCAACTCGAATAGGAAGTCGATGCTTTGATTAGTGTTCCGACACTGATCACCTTGTGCATAACATCGGAGTGGCTGTGTGTGCACACGTCCGAATGGGAACGTTGCTTGTAGGGGAGGAGCAGAACTAAGTGACACATCTTGAGAATAAGGGGGTCTCCTTTTTAAGATTGGAATGAAAGTTTTTTTTTCTTCTGGGGCGTGTGGGATGTGGTATTCTCTTCCCCCGAAAACAGGAGGCTGGATCATTGAGTAGATTGAAGGAGGATTTAGATACATTTTTGATTGATTAGAGGGTTGTAGATTATGGCAGACTGACAGGAGAGTGGAGCTCAGACCACAGCCATGGTTTTATTAATTGGCACAGCAGACTTGAAGGGCCGAATGGACTACTTCTACATTCCTGACACCCACCTTTACTATTTTGTTGCTTACAACTGTACCCTCTTGTCATGATGCCAGCATTATTTATTGTTACATATTTTGCACTTCGAATAAAGCCCATCTGGACAGACGTAGCACTCAGCTATGACCCACGTATACTGCACTGAACAGTACAGAGTGAGAGGTTGCCACGTACCGTGGATAACGTGTGTGACGTTAGCTCATCTCGGGTGTGTTGATGGTAGGTGCGTTAGTACAGGGATAATTAGCTAGGATTCTCCCTCTCTGTCACCCCGGGCCCTCCCTCACATCCCCACCCTCTCTTACTGCAGTACCCAGATACCCCAGCACAATGTGGTGAGTGCAGCATTGTTTCGGAGGACGTATGGTTTGGGAATTTGTTCGGCTCTTGGATTTTGCTCATTATTTCTGGGATTGTTGTAGGCTGATTAATAGATTTTGATTGCAATGATTGGTCAATTTTGTTATTATTGTAACATGCAAATCACAAAATGGTAAGAGTGAACTAGAAGCTGTGTTTTCACCTGGATTTACTAGGATTTACTGAAACATTGATTTAAATTTTATTGCATGTAGCAACCAAAATAAGACCTCTCAAGTAAGCAAGTTAAGTCTCAAAACTCAACTTGGCTATTACCCAATTAATGGTGGAATTTAGGTACAATTCCAACCTTTAGTTTCTGACTCTGATTTCTGAACTCTGCTCCACGGAATCCTGGATTTGATTTCTCATACAGTCTTCCATCCTCCAAGTTTGTGGTGTGACAGTTTTGCTGATCGTTTAGATTCTTTCATCCATAATATTGACTACTCCTCTGAAGCTATTAGGTCTCTGCTTGCCACCTTATCAGAAGTAGCTTCCCTGTTCCTTGTTACATTTAGCATTGACTGTCTGTTTGAAGATGCAGCATTCCTGAGATTAACTCCTTCAATTGCAGGGCAATCATTTGTCTTGTGCCATAAGGCAGCCAGTTCTCAAGCAAATGTCAAAATAGTTGTGTTAAGTGGCTTCAACTCCTCCTCCCAGATATGGCTCATTGCTTTCAATTCCTATATAGGTTTGTCCTTGTCTCTTAATAGTTTATTCTAGACAAAGTTGTTGTTTCTTCTTTCACTCTACGAACAGTCATTAAAGTTCTGAAATTTACACTGTTACAGTCTGTTGAGTCAGTGGGTGAGTTAGAGGACAGAACTCTGGGCTGGTGGAATTGTGGCCTAGCATGAGTTGGCACCTTCACTGGGCAGAGGTGGCACAGACATAAATAACACTCAAAATTCATGACCACTTACTTCATCCCTTCAGGTAAATTCTCACTTTGATGCGTTGATGTTCTTGCTAAGTCATGTTTTTTGAGTTGGATTCAGAAACAATAGATTAAACGCTGCCACTGAAAATGGCCCTGATGAGATTGGAATGTCTGTGTAATGGTACGCTATCACAGCTGAATAAGAAAAGCTGGATGGAGCGGTCGATTTCTTTTAGAACATAGAACATAGAAGAATACAGCGCAGTACAGGCCCTTGGGCCCTCGATGTTGCGCCGATCCAAGCCCACCTAAACTACACTAACCCACTATCCTCCATATACCTATCCAATGCCCTCTTAAATGCCCATAAAGAGGGAGAGTCCACCACTGTTACTGGCAGGGCATTCCATGAACTAACGACTCGCTGAGTGAAGAACCTACCCCTAACATCAGTCCTATATCTAACCCCCTTTTCTTGTCAGTCATTTTTCTTGTAGATGTCCCAAGTAGTAGTAATTTTTAAAATCCTAACTATGTGACTTGGCTGGTGTCCAGAGTGATGCTGCTGAGATTCTGGTCACTCCAGACTTTCTTTGCTGCCTCTTCAACACACATCGCTACATTCCATTTACTGGTGATAAATGGGTCAGCCTAGCAGAGATGCAGATCTGGCTACGCTGTGGTCAAAACATTTTCCAAACAATCAAGGGTTCTCTTAATTACTTCCACCTGTATGAAACACAGTAGCACTTTGCAGAAGGAATATGTTTTGTTCACAATGCCTTAATTTGTGGACTTTATATCTAACTTTTATACCCCTCCAGGGAGCATTGGAGTTCTCACAGTGTTACTTCCTTGCTGGAGATAACAACATACTTGCTGTAAACAGATCTGTGAATAACATCAACTCTCTACAGAAGAAGAGACTGGAGAAGGGAAGGTAAGGATTCATCCTGTTGCACGCAGTAATGACTGAATTCTACCTTTCTCTGAGTAAATAGAGGATTTGTTATAAGTGTACAACTGGGACAGTAGTCAACCTTCAAAACTCTTCTTGCAGAATTAAGTTTTTCCAACTCTTAATTTTTCAGTAAGCCCCAGCTCACCTGAACATATTGCCAGACGTGTACATTTTGTAATTGATGTTAATGATCATTATCCAGGAGCTGTAATCCTCAGGTAAAGAGAATCTCAGTTGGGATGACCTGCCGAATGGCCAAGTGACCTGCTGAAACCTGTTCTCCAGGCTCTTTCGTGATGGCTATCTCTTTGGGTGAAAAGTGTGAGGTGCACAAGTAACTGTACCTGTCCCATGTCAGGGTCTTTAGGAGAACAAGATGTCTGGGTTAATGCTTACCCTGCTTGCAAGTTGAAATTTTGTATCAGAAAAGCAGAAGGTTCCTGGAAAATTAACAGCGATTGAACATCAAAAGTCAGAAATTGTAATTATTTTTCACTTTCAAAAGAAAATGTCACTTAAATACCCAAAACGTAGGAAATCACCAAGGATGAAAAGAGAAAATTAACCCCCACGCGTATATACACACACACACACACACACACACACACACACACACACACACACACACAAATTATCCCCCCAACAAACGCAAAAGGAATTAAGGGCTACGGGGAGAATGCGGGTAAGTGGAGTTGAAATGCCCATCAGCCATGATTGAATGGCGGAGTGGACTCGATGGGCCGAATGGCCTTACTTCCGCTCCTATGTCTTATGGTCTTAAACACACTCACCCACACACACTAACATCACTGTGGGTATTCTTCCATCCCAAGAATTGCAGTGGTTCAAGAAGGCAGCTCATCACCACCCTGTCCAGGACCATCAGGATGATTGATAAATATTGGCCTAGCCAACAACATCCACATTCCATGAACAAATTAAAAATGATCAGCTGTAGCAGAATTAATTGGGGGGGGACCAGACTGATAGATAAATGTCTGTTGCCCTCCAATATTCTGTTGCCTGAGTACTTTGTCCTAGTATTGTTTCTCAGCATCCCCCACAAAGGTTCACTTGGCAAAGCTAATTGATTACTAGGCCACGCAGACCAGCTGATTCCCAGGTTTACTTCCAGACCTCTGTCGAGTTAGCCAGTCTCAGCTGGGATGATGGCCGAGGCCTAAGGCACTAGGCCTAACCGGGAAGGAACATCAATCCAGGTTCCCATTCCTGATGCCTGTCCCATGATTTCCTTAACTAAGTATCCTGCAATTGTTTACTGTCTGGGCTCCCACTTAAAGGTGTATCCTTGGTCTGGTTTTCTGGGACACCTGGCAACTGTGGGAATAAGGCAGCATGTTCAGGGTGAGAGTAGGGGCTGGTGAAAGGTAAAGACCTGATTGTGATGGAGGCTAACCTGAGGCTTCAGTTCACATCCATTCCTTTACTGAATTGTGTTTTATTCCACCTTTTCAGGGTTACCTGGGGCATGCCACTGGATGTTGTACAGTGGGACATCTGTAACCTACCACTGAAGACCAGTTCTGTAGATGTAATTATATCAGATATGCCTTTTGGAAAGAGGTAAGTCATTCTGATTGTGAAATTAATTTATTTATTATAAACAGAGCAACGAATCAGCTGTCTGTTTAAGGGACCTTCTGGACTGCAAATGTGGTTGCCTCGCGCTTACTTAATAATGACATGTAGTAAGCTGGTATATTCTGGAGTTGTCCTTCTATGGTATTCTGCATGTTGTTTTCCACAAAACGGACTTAATTCATAACATATGTAAAAATATATTACAAGATATTTCAACTTGACAATTCTAGCAAGTGCAACAAAATTCAACTAATAAAGTACCTTTTATGACCACCAGCACTTTATAGGCAATGCAGTATTTGAAGTGTAGTTATTGTTGTAAGGTAGAATACACTGTAGCCAGTTTGTGCACAGCAACCTCCCAAAAAGAGCATGTGCGAATGCTTAGATATTTCGGGATGTTGATTGAAGGATAAATACGGGCCAGAAAATCAAGAGGAGCGTCCCAGATTATCTTCAAAATTGTCATGGGTGTTCATATCCACTCTGGGGAACAAACAGAGGCCCTAGCCTGTGCAACACTCCCTCAGTACACCACTGAGGTGTCAGTCTTGGTGTTGTGCTCAAGTCTTGAAATAGGAAACAAGTTCACAACCATCCAACTCGGAGACAACAGTGCTACTAACTGAGCTATGCTGACTAGCAGAGGAATACTCTGCTGCTGGCAGTGAACTCATTACCTTGCCAAGTAGGCACTTTGTGCATTGCCATTCCTTAGTGATCCAGAGCTGGACTCTGATTTCCATTTCTATTCAGGAAGGTTGCTAGTCCTTCTGTTAACCTTTCTTTTTATTAATCAAGGCTTAACTGGCTGATTAGGTGCTGATCAGCCCATCCCTGATCATGTTTTACATGGCTGTTGCTGTTTGATTATATCCGCTAGCTTCTACCTAAGCTGTTGCTTCGGAGGTGGAAGATTTTATGACTGATTAACTGGCCACAGGTCACTGATTTGGCTCTGGTCTGTGCTAGTTGATCGTGGGATTGTACAGCGACAATACATGGTCTAAGAAGAGAACAAGTAGCCAGTGTCTTTGTTGTGACTTCTATTGTTTTTGGGGTAGGTTAGAATGCAGTCTTAAAGTTCAGAAAATATTGATTTCTTTTTTAATATATGTTGGAAAAACTAGGATAGGCTCGAGAAGGAAAAACTGGGACCTGTATCCAGCCTGTCTACAGGAAATGGGGCGTGTGTGCAGGCCAGAGACTGGCAGAGCAGCCCTCCTAACACAGGACAAGAAATGCTTTGTAAAGGTAAAATGATGCCTGTATTGCTGGGATTATCCTGTTACTCTAAGACACGGAGCTACCGATTAAATCATTTCAAATGCTTGTATTTCATGTTACACAATAACCTTTGTACTGTCGTCTGCCAAGATGGTTGTATTGACAAATGAGTGCACATTACAGAGATATCCCATCAGCTGTTTGTGAATGTAAACAGGGATGTCAGACTGAGGTTACCAACAGTGTTTATACTGAGGTACTTTTGTGTTTCAGTCCTAACGCACTGAGATAATTCCACTATCTAGCATTAAATTTACAGAGCAATTTAGACCTCCCACAAACACTCCATTCCCTAGACTGGTCATCCTAGGAGTGCACCCTAGAGAGAGGAGGGGGGAGGGGGCGTGGGCAGGGCATGTGGCGTGGTCAGTGATGATAAAGGTGTGTTTGCCTATTATTAGACTGCCAGGACCTGTTATCTACAATCTTAGTCTGGTGTCAGAGGTTACCTGGAAACCATGGAACCATATTCCAATACACAGTAGTATCCCTCCAAGCTGAGGCAGGTTTGGAAACTGTTCTGGTTTTAATCACGGATTCTGAAATTGTAATTTGTTGAGAGCCTGTGACCTGCAGAACTTAAAACTGGTGTTTGCTTTCTTGCTGCAGGCCATGTCAAGAATGGGGCACCTCTGGAGGAAGTCGCACACTGTCTGGGTGAATGTCGGAGGACTCCATGCTGCTGTATACTTGCTGAAACGCACCAGTCTTTCTCTTGACAGATTATTTCAGAGACCTCAAGATTCTGCTACTAGTGAGGAAATTCCCTGTAAAACAGGGGCAAAAGAATAAATGGAGCTTGGAGTCTGCACTCACAAGGGAAAACATTTTGTTTGGGCTAAAAATGAGCCTTGCTGCAAAAGAGGGGATATGTTGCTGTCAAGTTTTACATCCAGGAAATCAGAGTGAGGAGGAGAGGTGCACCCTCATGCCAGTTAATATCGGGTAGCATTTTCAGATTTCTGAAGCCTTATCTACTTGACTGAAGGATGCAGGATAATTGTGTGCAGCATTTTAAAAAAGCAAATACCTGTGGGGATTCACATAGGGAGAGAGAGAAATTTGCATAAATGACCATCTCTTTAACACTGGATATCAACCTTTACCTCTAGGAACCAAATGAGAGCACCCCTGAGTTCACTTTCATGGTGTTTTGAAATAGATCTGTTGCTGGACTTTGACCATTTTTCCACACATCGGTTGTGAATGTTAGTCAGATGAACAGGGCCAAGGAAAAATATAGGACACTAACAATGGGGAAAATCTTTCCTTCAAGTGAACTACAACCAACAGACTGCAAACATTCTAAACTTCAGTTCAAGAATTTCCTGTTCTGTCTGTGTTTAAAACTAAAGAACGCTTGATGAAAGTTCACAGCCAGTGTCAAATATTTAATTTTTTGGGGTGGATTTGTGGTATTATAATAAGAGGCTAAAAGGTAAATGTTTATTCTCCTCCTCTTCTATATGTTTAGTCTCACCTCTGCTAAATGATTGATTCTCTTCCTTCGTGGTTGAAGTTTTCAGCAAGATTTCTTTTCCCTATCTGCCATGACCGCTTTAAAGTAATGGGCTTTAATATCTTGCTTTATAAATGCATTGCACTGTAATGCGAGGCAATAATGTTCCCAGTTCAGTGCCTGGATGCTGGTTTTAATAGTTGCCTTCATTGCCTCTGGATTATAGAGGTAATGGAAGATTAGTCACCATTGCCACTGCTCGTCAGAGCAAGTGTAGAACTGTTGGTTGATGTTTCTCCATGATTAAATTGTTATCGTTTCAGGAGAATAGAACTATATTTGATTTGAGCTTCACCATTTTCTAGTGTAGAGTGAAACTCTCACTAGCCTTTAGAGTTATATTCACATTCTAGTATTTATCTGGTGCTTTAACATATGAAAATGAAAACTAGCTGACCACTTCACACTGTTTATAGTGCAGTGACTGCTAATGTAGACACCTCTTCAATTTGGGGTATCTTATGTTGTTTGCTGTGTAATGGGAAGCAGGACTGACGACTGGGATACCTTCAGCTTGATGATTGAAGACTGACCTAATTGTCCTTACCGCAGTTGCATTAAGATTAAAATACAGTTAGCAGAAATACACAGGCCTGGCAGCACCTTCTAGAAAGGGAAGCTGTTAATGTTTCAGGTCAAACCTTTTCCACTATTGTTTGCCTCTCAACAGATGCTGCCTGAAATATGAGAGAAATTCCAGCATTTCCTGTTTTTATTTCAGATTTCTAATGTCTGCGGTTTTTTTGGTTTTGTATCATTAAATGTAACATCGGTGATATTAAACTGAAGAGTTTTCCCAGTGCTTTGATGCTCTGAGAGGAGTTCGTGGGATTGCAGCTGAACTCAAATGATACATTTTGTTATATTAGAAAATTATTTAAATTTTACAATAAAGTTTTGTTCTGATTCCAAGGTGTTTGACCATTTTACTCAGGGATACTGCCCCTGACAATACTCCTCAACAAGAATCAAATATCAAACTTAAAATAAGACAAATTTAAAGGTGGTGAATGTTTTGAACTGGGCTGCTGAGTGGGGAGAGATCTGGATAGGTATCTAGAGGCAAATCTGAAAGAGAAAAATAAAATGGTACTGGCAGTTTTGATATTTCCAGCACACACTGAAGTGAGAATGATCAATATGAACTTTCTGGCCCTGCAGGTACCTGGCTTCCTGAGTTTAAATGTATTTCCTCTAATTCTCTCATCTACTGAAAGTGCAAACTTGTACTGAGCTAATGCTTTGTGGGTACCATTGTGTCAAACTGTGTTTATTGGGGTTGAGTTGGTAGGTTTAAATCAGACATTCGTGGATTCAAGTCCGACAGTAGGAATTCAGCATAAACCAGTGCAGTACCAAAGGAATGCTGTACTATTGTAGAATTTCGAATGAGACATTAGACAGAGGGTAAAGCCTCAGTTTAGTGAGTTTAAAAGATCCCACTGCACAATTTGAGAAGTCATCTATTAGCATATAGATAATAGAGTAGTAAAAGGTGGAGTTGAGCCAATTAGAGACAGTAAAGGGATGTCCACATGGAGGCAGGAAGAATGGCTAAGATATTATGTGAATGCTTTGTATCATCCTTTACTAAGGAAGGAGCTGTTGTCTTGGTAATGGTGACAGAGGAAACTCTTTCCCTCCAAGGATTCAAGATGGTTAAGAAAGCGGTTTTGGATAGACATGGTACTTGAAGTTGACACGGCAACAGGTCCGGATTAGAGGCATCCAAGGATTTTGCAGGAAGTGAGAGTGGAAATTGCGAAAGCACCAGCAATCTTTCAGTCCTCCCCTCAAGTTACGATTCAGAGGTGTAGCTTTGCAATGTTAATGATCAGGCAGTTATATGGAAGCTCATTTCAAGGTGAAATGTGACACCAAAGTTATGAACCCGCTGGCTTTTTTCAGACTGTTACCTGGGAGAAGCATGACGACAACAGAGAGGGGACAGAATTAGGAGCAGGGACCAAAAACAAAAGCTTCGGTTGTCTCAATATTTAATTGAATGAAATTTCCACCCATCAGTACTGGATGTAGGATAGACAGCCTGACAAGTAAGGAATCAGGACAGGTGATGATGAATTAGGGCTGGATCTATGTATTTGTGAAAACTGATACCATGCCTTTGAATGCTAAGGCGAGAACCAGGAGTGGCCCGAGGATAGATCCTTATGGGACAGCAGAGGTAATGAAGCTGGAATGGGAAAATCAGCCTTTGGAAGAGATTTTCTGGCCACCATGATGGGATAAGGATGGAACCAGGTGAGAGCAGTCTTACCCAGCTGGATGACAGTGTAGAGGTACTGGAGGAGTTTGCTGTGTAAAACCGTGACAAAGGCTTTGGACAGGTCAAAAAGGATGAGAGAAAGTTCCAATAATACAGGTTGTTATTTGTGACTCATTTATATGTAAAAGATGTCAAGACAGGGACAGTGCACAACACCCAACAACCACATGAACTGGCCTTAGGCTGTGTTTCAACTTCCTTATTTGTACCATGTAATATATAACAGCATCGATGATAAGAATTGATATTCTGAAGCTGGTGTGTCCAAGGTTATTCTATCGCCCTGGAAAGCTTGACTGGGAGAGAGTAAGCTTTCACAGCTTGATATGTTAGAGATTGTGAAAGCAGAGAGGACACCAACTGTAGCTGAGGTTGAGATGTTTGTCCCAGCCCTCTGAAGACTGTAGTCACATCCAGGGCTGGCTTAGACCAGCGTCCCAAAATTCCAAAAAGACCTCTCTGGAGAACAAGCCAAACACAGGGAGGGGCAAAAGAAAAGCACTTTGCAGATGATAACTTGCCAAGAATGTCGAGTTAAGCTGCTTTAAAACCCTGGCTTACAGTAAATACAAGGATCAGAATCTGACATTTGTCTAAGTGACCTTTTCACCCACTGATTTTTAAGCACCGCCTTCCCTTTCTCTGGCATCTTGCGGCTGAATGTCTGTCAATGAGCAGGGCCGCTTCTGATGCTCATCTGTGTGGATTGCAGTGTTTTAAATATGGCACAGGCCCCATGGATGCTGGTCTTTCAATGGATGTCCTCTTATTGGTAAATTGTTGTATAAAGTGCGCACATGATGAGAATAGAATAAGATCATAGGGATGATGTAGATAATAAGTTTGGTAAGGTACAAGAAGAAATCTTGCTGGGCCTCTTGGCAAAAAGCCCTCCACACTCAGCCGGAAAATGTAAGATTCAGCCCATAGTTTATTATTTATCAATCTGAAGAAGTCATATCAGTTTCTTTCTCCATAGATACTGTCAGACCTGCTTAATTCCTCCAACTCTGTATGTTTTCAATTCACTATGAAGGACACAAGTAACATCTCAGAAATGGCTGAATCAGAAAATGAAATAGAGGGAGGAACTTTAGAAAATTGTAATCACCAGTGAGTCATGCAAAGTAAATTATTAGAGTTGGGCACTGACAAATCCCCAGGCCCAGGTCCTGATGGACTTCACAGAAAGAAAGGATAGTGAAGAATGCTTTTGGTATTTTGATTTAATCCCTGCCCTCCCCTTGATCACTCAGCATTGCCCTTTGAGAAGGGCACTGCCTGTCACTGGCCACTCAGGTGTTTCCTTTCTTCCTGGTGGTGGAATATAAATAAAGATTTACACATTTGTTGTTTTTCACTGTGTCTGACACCTGCACACATAAAACCTCGATGCTGGGGAAAAATAAGCACTACTGCTGATAGGTGGTAGTGTCGGGGAAGATAAATTTAAAAACAGAATGTTTTTGGTATGCTTGCCTTTATTGGTCAGTGCATTAAAAGATGTGAGATAGTTGAGCTAGGCTTTAATTGTCAAAAGTTTAGCAATCCAAGGAGTTCCAGTTGATAGTAAGCCCTGCAAGTTTTGTTTTTAAATTCTAAGCTAGTCAGTGCTACAGTCCACAGTTGTGTAGCACAAACCTAGTTACTATCTCTTGGAAGATAATAATTCCTCTTCCAAATATTAATATAGTTAACCGGTTAACGCAACCTGAGTAATTAATCCCAAAGTGCTCTCCAACTGATAGTCTTATTTCCCAAGAGTAGGTCAAGGTTTGCACCACCTTGAGTAGGTATATCCACATTCTGAATCAGAAATTTTTCTTGCACACTCTTAAGTTCCTGTCCATCTAAACCCTTAACACTATGGCAGTCCCAGTCTATGTTTGGAAAGTTAAAATCCCCTACCATAACCACCCTATTATTCTTACAGATAACAGATTTGTGTCTCAATTTCCTGCTAATTATTGGTGGGAGTCTATAGTACAATCTCAATAAGGTGATCATCCCTTTCTTATTTCTCTGTTCCACCCAAATAACTTCCCTGGATGTACTTTCAGAGATATCCTCCCTAACTACAGTGGTAAAGTTTTCCCTAATCAAAAATGGCCTCCCCTCAAATTTCTGTCCCTCCTTTAGCATCAATATCCTGGAACATTCAGCTGCCAGTCCTGTTTATCCCTGAGCCATGTCTCTGTAAATGCAATGATATCACAGTCCCATGTTCCCAACTGTGCACTGAGTTCATCTGTCTTACATGTTAGGGCCTTTTGCATGGAACTAAATACAGTTTAATTCATCAGTGTTTAGATTAGAGTGGTGCTGGAAAAGCACAGCAGTTCAGGCAGCATCCGAGGAGCAGGAAAATCGACGTTTCGGGCAAAAGCCCTTCATCCTTTGCCCGAAACGTCGATTTTACTGCTCCTCGGATGCTGCCTGAAATGCTTTGCTTTTCCAGCACCACTCTGATCTTAACTCTGGTTTCCAGCATCTGAGGTCATTGTTTTTACCTAGTTTAAATCATCAGTCCAACTCTGCTTTGTTCCTGCCTGGGCTGTTGACCCGCACCTCTTCCCAACTGTACCAGCCTCAGACTGATCTCATTCCTCACTATCTACTTGACTGTATCTCCGGTTTGTGTCCCTTCCTGCAACTGCCATCCATCACAACCCCCAAACTCCTCATTGCCTTTCCCTGCCACTTCAACAGATGTACCCAAATAAGGTGTTAACATAACCAGGTGTGGATATCTCGTAGACAGTTGATAAGTTTATACTCAACCTATGTGGCACATTATACAAACTAGTCCCACTGCCATCAAACCCACACCCACTGGGCTCTGTGTAGAGCTTTGTGATACCCTGGCACACAGTGGAGGCAGGACCTCTTCAATTCCAACCAATTAGACCATTCTAGTATGATTGGCGTGAGTAACAGCCAATCATCGTTTAGAGTCAGCATCATGTCAACTAAAGCGGGGAACAGCTAATTGACAGCGGGCTCACCCAATCAAATAGAGGGAAGCCGCGGGATGGGCGGGGAATATGCCGAAGGCGGGCGGTTGGAACGAAGACCAATCAGAATGAGGGAGACTGCATCGGGAACCACTTAGGCAGCAGGAGGCCGGGTCTGGGCGCAAGCCGAGAGCGGATGGCAGGCTGAGGCCCAATCAGTGCACGGGAAGACGAGCCACAGACCAATCAGGGATCAGGAGGCCGAGCCCGGGACCAATCAGTGTGAGAGGCCGAACCGGGGACCAATCAGAGAGCGGGAGGCCGAGCCGGGGACCAATCAGAGAGCGGGTGCCCGAGCCGGGGACCACTCAGAGTGTGGGAGGCTAAACCGGAGACTGACCAAAGAGCGGGAGGCCGAATCGGGGACTACTCAGGGAGACGGCGGCTGAGCCGGGGACCAATCAGAGAGCTGGAGGCCGAGCCAGGGACCAATCAGAGAGCGGGAGGCCGAATCGGTGACCAATCAGGAAACGGAAGACAGGACGCATCGAGGGGCCGTTGCGATGCCGGAGGATGTGAGCGGGAGGCCCGGGGAGGCCGAGCCTCTGGGTCCGCTCCGCTCACACGATAGCTGTGAGCCGTCGTATGTGACCTTCTGTAACTGTACCGGCCGCAGTGTGAAGCCCGTCTGGATCAACTACCGCGGGGAGCCCGTCCCGTACAGCACCATGGCGGCACAGAGCGGCCGCAGGATGACAACCTACTTCGGTGAAGGGGGGGGGGCGCAGGGG
>NC_057727.1:66540690-66542719 GCF_004010195.1 Chiloscyllium plagiosum
CTGGGGAGGGGATGGGGTGGGGCTGGAACCTGGGGAGGGGTGTGGGGTGGGGTAGGGTATGGGTGGGGGTGGTGCCGGGGGGGGGGGGGAGAGGTGCAGTGAGGGTGGATGGAGCCTGGGGTGAGGGGGTGGAGCTAATCCACCTAGCCTGCATGTCCATGGACATGATGGGGCAATTTAGCATGGCCAGTTCACCTAACCTGCACCTCTTTGGACTGTGAGAGAAAGATTAGATTAGATTACAGTGTGGAAACAGGCCCTTCGGCCCAACAAGTCCACACCGACCCGCCGAAGCGAAACCCACCCATACCCCTAACCTAACACTACGGGCAATTTATTATGGCCAATTCACCTAACCTGCACATCTTTGGACTGTGGGAGGAAACCAGAGCACCCGGAGGAAACCCACGCAGACACGGGGAGAACGTGCAAACTCCACACAGTCAGTCGCCTGAGTCGGGAATTGAACCCGGGTCTCTGGCACTGCGAGGCAGCAGTGCTAACCACTGTGCCACCGTGCCGCCCCCATAAGCGAACCCATATTCTCACGCACTCACAGATACATTTGTACCTGAAAAGAGTCTGAGAAGAGTGACTCAGCTTACCATTGATTTTTGTCTGGATTGATGGGCTATCAATATCTGCTGCGAAATTTTCATTGTAGCGGGTCACATCCCAGCAGCTGTGCGAGTTCGAGAGGAAGCACCTGGAGGAAACATACACAAGGGAAGAGCATGCAGACTCCACAGACAGTCACCCAAGGCTGGAGTCAAACTTGAGTCCCTCGCGCTGTGAGGCTACAGTGCTGACCACTGTGCTGCCAAGGTGTTTTAATTCTTGGCTGACTTTTATATTTGTTAACCTTCAGGCCACCCGTGGATGTTCCGCGATGCTGTTTCTGATGACCGGCTCCTGGTCAACGGGCATGAAGTGTTTGTACCACCTGCTGGACAAGTTAATGAAATTGGACAACCGTGCTACATCATGGTTAAGATCACAATACCAGGTAACTGACTGCCAAAAATAATCGTCATGGCAAAGAAAGCTCACTACAGCCTGTTCCAGTCGTAAATGTCACTTCCCGTGTCTAGTTTGCACTGATTTAGCCAATCTCGCTTCGGGTGCCTTATTAGTATTTAATGCAGAAAGGCGTGTGGGGATGATGTGGTGAGAGTAACATTACCAGTGTACCTCTCAGTCAGATAGCGGCTCCCTTCTCCTTGCATGGCTTGTATGATGAAAATTATTAATTTTGGTAATATAAAGGGCACCAGGGTGGTTTTGAATAGTTATCACTGCAGTCTCAGCGCCAAGGATCTGGGTTCGAATCCAGCCTCGGGTGACTGTGTGGAGTGTGCACCTTCTCCCCGAATCTGCATGGGTTTCCTCCGGGTGCTCTGGTTTCTTCCCACAGTCCAAAGGTGTGCAGGTTATATGGATTGGTTATGGTAAGTACAGAGTTACGGGGATATGGTAGGGGGCTAGGTTTAGCTGGAATGCTATTCGGAGGGTCTTAGAACATAGAACAATACAGCACAGAACAGGCCCTTCGGCCCACGATGTTGTGCCGAACATTTATCCTAGCTTAAGCACCTATCCATGTACCTATCCAATTGCTGCTTAAAGGTCACCAATGATTTTGACTCTGCCACTCTCACAGGCAGCGCATTCCATGCCCCCACCACTCTCTGGGTAAAGAACCTACCCCTGACATCCCCCCTATACCTTCCACCCTTCACCTTAAATTTATGTCCCCTTGTAACACTCTGTTGTACTTGGGGTAAAAGTCTCTGACTGTCTACTCTATCTATTCCCCTGATCATCTTATAAACCTCTATCAAGTCACCCCTCATCCTTCACCGTTCCAATCCTCGTACGACCTATTCTCCATACCAGGCAACATCCTGGTAAATCTCCTCTGCACCGCGGAGGCTAAACGCCAGCTCGCGGACACCTCCTCCTACTGCCCCCTTGACCATGACCCCACCTCCCACCACCAAACCATCATTCCCAGGCCAATCCATAACCT
>NC_057727.1:66542785-66543549 GCF_004010195.1 Chiloscyllium plagiosum
GCCCGTTTCTACCTCCTGCCCAAAATCCACACACCTGACTGCCCCGGCCGACCCATTGTCTCAGCCTGCTCCTGCCCCATCGAACTCATCTCTGCATACCTCGACACAGTCCTGTCCCCCTTAGTCCAAGAACTCCCCACCAACGTTCGGGACACCACCCACGCCCTCCACCTCCTCCATGATTTTCGCTTCCCCGGTCCCCAACGCCTTATCTTCACCATGGACATCCAGTCCCTGTACACCTCCATCCCCCATCACGAAGGACTCAAAGCCCTCCGCCTGTTCTTTTCCCACCGTACCTACCAGTATCCTTCCACTGACATCCTCCTTCGACTGACTGAACTGGTCCTCACCCTGAACAACTTCTCTTTCCAATCCTCCCACTTCCTCCAAACCAAAGGAGTAGCCATGGGCACCCGCATGGGCCACAGCTATGCCTGCCTCTTCGTAGGATAGGTGGAACAGTCCATCTTCCGCAACTACACCTTTTCCTCCGCTACATCGATGACTGTACCGGCGCCGCCTCGTGCTCCCACGAGGAGGTTGAACAGTTCATCCACTTCACCAACACCTTCCACCCCGAACTCAAATTCACCCCTCAGATTCCTCCCTCCCCTTCCTCAACCTTTCTATTTCTATCTCAGGCGACCGAATCAACACGGAATCTCTTTCCAATCCTCCCACTTCCTCCAAACGAAAGGAGTAGCCATGGGCACCCACATGGGCCCCAGCTATGCCTGCCTCTTCATAGGATATGTGGAACA
>NC_057727.1:66546058-66556929 GCF_004010195.1 Chiloscyllium plagiosum
TACCCTTGTTCTCGTCATTCTCATGTTTCTCACATACGCATAAAATGCCTTGGGGTTATCCTTGATCCTATCCGCCAAAGATTTTTCATGCCCTCTCTTAGCTCTCCTAATCCCTTTCTTCAGCTCCCTTTTGGCTATCCTGTATCCATCCAACGCTCTGTCTGAACCTTGTTTCCTCAACCTTATGTAAGCCTCCTTCTTCCTCTTTACTAGACATTCAACCTCCCTCGTCAACCAAGGTTCCCTCACACGACCATCTCTTTCCTGCCTGACAGGTGCATACATATCAAGGACACGTCGTATCTATTCTTCGAAAAAGTTCCACATTTCAATGACATCCTTCCCTGACAGCCTAGGTCGGTGCAGACTTGATGGGTTGAATGGCCTCTTTCCATACTTTAGGAATTGTATGAACAGATTTTGATTCAATATTGCAATGCCCAGTTGAGAAGAATGAAACTGTACATACATATCAAGGACACGTCGTATCTATTCTTCGAAAAAGTTCCACATTTCAATGACATCCTTCCCTGACAGCCTAGGTCGGTGCAGACTTGATGGGTTGAATGGCCTCTTTCCATACTTTAGGAATTGTATGAACAGATTTTGATTCAATATTGCAATGCCCAGTTGAGAAGAATTGAAACTGTACAAGGTTTTTCTTGAACTTTTTGTCAATGAGTAAATTGGGTTGCTGCTTTGTATCACAGTTCGGTTGATGTGTTTTTTTTTCCTTTGTCCAGTTTATACACTAAAGGAGAGGTGTCTGCAAGTAGTGCGGAGCCTTGTGAAGCGAGAGGATTACAGAAACCTGGAGATTGTTGGATCACTTTACGATGAACTGGAAGATCAGCCACAGATCCTGAAAGATCTTAAGCGAATTCAAAAGCAACTTGCTGAAAGAGAGGAGACCTTAGCTGACAGGGAGTCACCTTGAATCTCCTCCACGTTTTCTTCCCCTCCCTTCTCCTCCCCTAACTAATCCTCCCCACCTCAAATGAAGACTTGTATATTGTGTATAATCGAGCTGCAAATATCCCAGTCTATATACAGTAGAATGGACAGATCAGTTGTTTAAAATGTGATGTATACCTAGTGTAGTTGTGATGTAAAGTGTAAACAAGACTTTTTTTTCTGATTGTCTAAATGCTTAGACCTTTATTGTACAATAAATTTTCAACTTGTCATCTTCCTCTTCCATTTTCAAACAAACGCAGAACGTGGAGGAATTCAACACCATCCGTGGAAAGAGAAACAAATTAATATTTAGAGTTCAGTATGAGTCTTTCAGAAGAAGTCATACCAGACTCCATGTTAACACTGTTTTTCTTTCTACAGAATCTGCCAGACTTGTTGAGCTTCTCTCGCACTATGTTTTTATTCAGATTTCACCAAATCACAGAAGCAATTATTGTTTTGCATGGTACGTTTATCTCCCTGATAGTTCTATAAGAGAATACAGCAGGTGTTTTTGTACAAAGCTTGAGTATTGCTGACAGAAGAGGCATTCTGTCCATCTTCGCTGTCTTGTACTTATCAGGGCAGGTGCAAAAATCATTCCTCGTCATTCAACCTTCCTCGTCAACCAAGGTTCAAAGGGAACAAAGGTTTCTACTTGCACTAGAAACAGAGTGCTGATGAGTGTTACCTTGACCAGTCAGTTCCCTAGCTAAGCACTCAGCATCTTACTTTTCAGGAGTTTAAATTGATCCCTTTGGGATTCAGTGTTCTTATGATTTTGACTCAGTGAATACAAAGCAAATTGCTTTGGCATCGTGTTGCTCTGTTCAGCAGTACCTGGTGTGTTACTGGTCTGTATGAACATCATGGTCTCAGACTCAGTCTTTCATTCGTGTGGCTTCTTCGAAATTTCCCAGTAAACTGTGGGAACACTAGATAACTACATGCTGGATGTGCAGATGGAATGAGGTGCATCAGCTGGAAAATTAGGTAATTTGGTGGCTAGTGCTTACTATAGGTGCAGAAGAATATTTAATACCATTTAGTCTTAGTTATATGGGCCTTGCTGCTGTTTCATACGGATAGCTAACTAGTAGAGTGGTCTGACAAATTTCTGTGGATTTATTGCTGACTGTGGCTGTAGTTCTGGTTTCCATTAAGATTCAGCAAAACCAAGACAGATCCAACAAATGTTCAGTACAGGCTTAACATAGCATCTTTTCAATGGTATCCCTTTAGAAATGAACATGAGTGCCTTATTTTCTTTTAACAGCTATTGATCTGTCCTGCATTACTACATGTGTACAGCATTTGTACCCCAGATCCCTTTGTTCATCTCATTACTTTTCTAATGAGGATGTGGCCCCTTATTCTTCTAACCAGAATGTACCACCTCATGAAGGTTCATTTGCTGAATTCAGTTCATTCTGCCTGCCTCTGGTTATCTCCCTTTATTTTATTGCAGTCTTTTTCTGTTTAGCTCCACTGACTTGGTGGTGCTTACCAATTTTTCAATTTAATTCCAGATTCAGCTCCTGAGCCCAAATGTGGACCCAGCATTCATCCTGGTACAACACTTTTTGTCTTGTGGTTCTATAAGGTTTGTTTTCCATCCTCTAAAACAGCTATTAGTTATTCCTCGCCTGCCCAGAATCTTTTGCAATAAGAGACTTCTTCATCTGTGAGCTTAGATAGTATATGTGAGGTGTTCAACTCTAAATACCATCACTGACGTGTGATACTGAAGTCAGCACAAACATTCTGACTGACACCTATTCTTGTTTCTTGCTGAGCTAAACTGACAAGGAACGACAGTCTTCAGAATGTGAAGCCTGTCATACCCACATCCCACAAGCGAATTTTTTAAAAAACTGCCATGAATATCTGGCAGAACATTTTGCATCATTTATTATCTTTAGATAACTGACTTCTGTACAGTGAATCCTTGTATATCTTTTGTATGTAATATCTGAAGATAGTTATTAAATATTTGTTCTACTCTTAGTATTGTGTGATTCTTCCAACTAGCTCTGAGCACTGCAATGCAGTGATAGGACTGGATTGTGGATTGTGTTAGAGTTTTGTGATAGTTAAAATAAATGAAAACTAATGCAGAACCTGCTGTAATTCTTGCATTGACCAGTATCTGAGCTCAGGAGGGTATCGTCATGACCATTCTCTCTGGGTACGGGAGGGTCCCACATTGACCCAGTCAGTGGGTTATGGTGGATGAGTATCTGACAGTCTTGATATGAGGAAGAGTCTGGCATTGACCAGTCTCTGGGTTAGACAGGGAGTTGTTCTTAGGTGGCTCTCACGTGGGCGTGGTTTCTGATTAGGGTGTGTCTCATACTCCCAGGGCTCTGGAACAGGATGAGTCTCACACAGACCAGTTTCTGGGTTCAGGGGTGTCTCTCTCTCTCACCATTTCCTGGATTGAGAACGGTCTCACACCGGACACATTCTGACTTAACAAGTTTCTGCCACTGGCTAGTTTCTGGGTCAACAGGCAGCACGCTGGAAGATCACAGCAAGCCCGGTAGCATTGGGGGTGGGTGGGGGGTGCAGAAGTCTCTGGTATAACCCTTCCTCAGGACTCCGGCATGGTTTCACACTGACTCCACTTTCTACATGAGGGGCGGTCTCTCACTGACCCCACCTCCGCCGCATTTAGGGAGCGTCTCGCTGACCACTTTCTGGGTGTCCAGCACTGAACCGGACACTGAGTGACAATGCTGTCCATTGTCATCCCCGCGTCACTATGGTTTAACTCCTGGTTGCTGAGCTGTCCCTTACACTCACCTCTGTGTACCCGGTCCTGAGTGGGACTGACCCACGTGTACCCGGTCCTGAGTGGGACTGACCCGCGAGTACCCCGTCCTGAGTGGGACTGACCCGCGTGTACCCGGTCCTGAGTAGGACTGACCCGCGTGTACCCGGTCCTGAGTGGGACTGACCCGCGTGTACCCCGTCCTGAGTGGGACTGACCCGCGTGTACCCGGTCCTGAGTGGGACTGACCCCCGTGTACCCGATCCTGAGTGGGACTGACCCGCGTGTACCCCGTCCTGAGTGGGACTGACCCGCGTGTACCCGATCCTGAGTGGGACTGACCCACGTGTACCCCGTCCTGAGTGGGACTGACCCGCGTGTACCCGATCCTGAGTGGGACTGACCCGCGTGTACCCCGTCCTGAGTGGGACTGACCCGCGTGTACCCGATCCTGAGTGGGACTGACCCGCGTGTACCCATTCCTGAGTGGGACTGACCCGTGTGTACCCGATCCTGAGCTGGAAACACCCATGCAGAAGAGAAAGCGTCGTGATCCACGCAAGTGGCAAGTCTTTACCGTCTCCTTCACAGCTTCCACTTTCTCAGCTGCTACAGTATTCCTGCTAACGCTGGTGTTCTCTTCTCATTCACTCTCAGCATTACCATATGGGATAAAAATGACCCCGCGATTTATCCTCATCCAATAACCAACCACTGGGCCATGCTGAAATGCCAGGTATGATCGCTCTCTCTCTCTCTATATATATATATATATGTAGAGAGGATGCTGGGTCAGTCATTGCATTAATGGCAGTCTGTGTAGCTCGACCTCTGTTCATGAGATAGTTGAGTTAACCCTTGCTTACCTCGAGATCTCCTTTTGCTACAGCAATGTAACCAAAAGATCCAATCGAACTGCGGTGTCCCCTGCTTGGATTCTTCCTCTTCCAAGCCACAAATATGCATAGTCCAGGCCTAAAATAATTTACAATCATTCCATCAGAAGTTTAAGCTGAGGTAATTACTCTGTGCTTGTCTTTTGAGAGAGAGAAAAAAAAACAGGCGAAACTTGCAGTCTCCATATCCTGACAGGGTTTTGGAATACTGCTCACAAGGTCAACATCCTAAAACTTTTGACTTTGCCCACTCCATTCCAACACCTCCACAACGTAACATCATCAAATGGGTAAGGCCCTGGGGCAAATTGGATTTTACCAATTCACAACAAATGTGCCATCATTAATTCCAGACATTGCTGTTTCACCTGGCTGCCCATCCAATGAATGATAATCTTTATGTCCCAAGTTTTCTTTTGTTACCTTTTAACCTTTGCTCCCTTGACCTACTTGTACCTTTTGATATCATTTGGGACTTGCCCTTTCACTCTGCCAATTTGTCTGGCTTTACTGAAATTGAAACGGGTTGCTGGTTAATATGGGATGGACTGCTTTCCAATTGCCTATATATTCCTCCTCAGATCTTTATCCTTGTAGCAATCCTACTTGTGAATCAAAATATTATGAGCTACTCCCTGGGGCATTGGGGGCTGTGGGAAATGCAAGTACTGCACTGTCAGAGCTATTGAATTTCAGATACATTACCCTCTCTGCTCTCTCATAGATCCCACAGCACTATTTGAAGAATAGCAGCGCATTAATCTCTATGGTCCTGGGTAATATGGACTCCCCCCACCCCAATCAATACCACTAGGGCAAGTGATCTGTCCTTTATCACTTTGCTCTTTCTGGGAGGTTCCCTGTGCGCAGGATGGCTGCCAGATATTCTGCACTACAACAGTGACGAGACTCTGCAAGTATTATACATGAAATTGTGAAAGATGCTATACAAATGCAAGGATTTCTGTTCAGCATTTGGCTTCCCAAGACGGAAACTTGATTATTTCTATAAACAGGTAGCCGTCATAGCTCCTGTCGTGTTTGAGTTCTGTATGAGATATCCCACAAATAATGGGACATTAAAGAGAAGGCATTTGTCACCTTTTGGCCAGAGTGTCACAGGATATGGGACAACAGAAGAGCAATGGCAAGATCATGAACATCTTCAATTGGAGTCCAAATGATCTTGTACTGTAAGGAACTGGGGGTCATAGATATCATAGATCATAGAATCCCTACAGTGTGGAAGCAGGCCATTCAGCCCATCGGGTCCACACTGGCCCTCCGAAAAGCATCCCATCCAGACCCATCCTATCCCTTATTCCCTACATTAATGCACATAACCTGCACATCTTTGCACTGTGAAAGGGAACCCACGCAGACAGAGGGAGAATGTGCAAACTCCACACAGACAGTCACCCGAGTATGGAATTGAACCCAAGTCTTTGATGCTGTGAGGTGGCAGTGCTAACCAATGAGCCATGGGTCATGGTTAGAAGGTAGGGTAGTCCGGCCCGGCAGGTAATATATTAGTTGGCCACAAAGGTCTTTTCTTTATTCTAACATACAATGTATTGAAGAATGATTAAAATTTTCTGTTTTTACAGGCACCTGGATTGAGCGTGAGTGTGCCCGATAGTAAGTGGATCGGAATCAAGTGTATAACTAACAGACATGGGGAACAGCAGTGACTTGTATATTTACAACATCGGTTATCGATAATTAGTGCTGGCTTAACAGAGTGGCTGGAGCTGAGGTCCTGGCAAATTAGTGGATTCAGATATTCATATAAATTGTATGGAGTGAATGATCACAGTGAGTTTGGAGTTAATATTTACAGTCGGGGTGTTTGGAGTCAGTGATTACAGTCGGGGTGTTTGGAGTCAGTGATTACAGTCGGTGGGTTTGGAGTCAGTGATTACAGTCGGGGTGTTTGGAGTCAGTGATTACAATCGGTGGGTTTGGGTCAGTGATTACAGTCGGGGTGTTTGGAGTCAGTGATTACAATCAGTGGGTTTGGAGTCAGTGATTACAGTCGGGGTGTTTGGAGTCAGTGATTACAGTCGGTGGGTTTGGGTCAGTGATTATGGTCGGGGGGTTTGGAGTCAGTGATTACGGTCGGGGTGTTTGGAGTCTGATTACAGTCGGTGGGTTTGGAGTCAGTGATTACAGTCGGTAGGTTTGGAGTCAGTAATTACAGTCGGTGGAATTGAAGTCAGTGATTACAGTCGGTGGAATTGAAGTCAGTGATTACAGGCAGGGGGTTTGGAGTCAGTGTTTACAGTCGGTGGGTTTGGAGTCAGTAATTAATTGGCAGGATTGAAGGCAGCTGGATTTAAAGTCAGTGATTATATTCAATGGGACTAGGTTTACAATTACAGTCTGTGGGATTGGAGTTGATAATTACTCGTGATTAGATTACTTACAGTGTGGAAACAGGCCCTTCGGCCCCACAAGTCCACACCGACCCTCCGAAGAGCAACCCACTCAGACCCATTCCCCTACATTTACCCCTTCACCTAACACTACAGGCAATTTTAGCATGGCCAATTCATCTAACCTGCACATTTTTGGACTGTGGTAGGAAACTGGAGCACCCAGAGGAAACCCATGCAGACACATGGAGAATGTGCAAACTCCACACAGTTGCCTGAGGCAGGAATTGAACCCAGGTCTCTGGCGCTGTGAGGCAGCAGTGCTAACCACCGTGCCGCCCATGATGGGACTGGTGTCAGTAATTAGTCAGAATTGGAGTTGGTGGGACCGAAGTCAGTGGTTACAGTCTGAGATAGAGGTTAGTGATTATAGTCAGTGGCATTTTTGTTGGTGATTACAGATAGTTGGACTGGAGCTGCTAATTACATTCTGTGAATAGAGGTTAGTGAGTACTGTCAGTTGGATTTAGCTGGTGATCACAGTCAGTGAGAGGTGCAGCTGTAGTAGTTGTATATTTAGCTGTAATATATGCTGTGGAATTAGCTTCCGGTATATCAAACCACTTACCGAAATTGAGTTAAGTTTTGACTTGAAGTAGAAACATAAAAAATAGCAGCAGCAGGCCATTCGATCCATCAAGCCCAGTCTGCCATTCATCGTGATCATGGTTGATCCTTGCAGCGCCATATTTCGATACTCACCCTATACCCCCCTTAACACTTTCAGCATCTAGAAGTCCAAGCATTCCCTTTGAAATATACTCTGTGACCTCACCTCCACAGCCTTCAGTGGTAGAGAATTCCAATGATTCATCACCCTCTGAATGAAGAAATGTCTTCTAATCTCAGTCCAAATTGTCCTACCCTTATATCCTGACACCACGACTCCTTGTTCTGGACACTCTCCCTGCCAGTGGAAACATCAGATCTTTAATCGGTCTGTCCAGGTGTGTCAGAATTTTATAGTTTCAATGAGGTCTCCTTTCATTCTCGGTCAGAAGGACCTTGTGCATATATACCAGTCCCTTAAGGTAATGGGACAGCTGGATAAAATGGTGAAGAAAATGTATGGCATACTTGCTTTTAATAGCTGAGGCACAGAATTGAAGAACAGGGAGGTTATGTTGGAACTGTAAAAAGTGCTGTCCAGGTCAAAGGTAGAGGCTTGTGTGCAATTCTGGAATTAGAGGAGGGATGTGACAGCACTGGAGGGTGCAGGTTTACCAGGATGTTGCTGAGTTGGAGAGTTTCAGTTATGAAGAGAAATTGGACAGACTACTATTGATTTTCTTAGAGCAGAGGAGATTGAGAGGGGACATCATTGAGATGTATAAAATTATGAGGGGCACAGATAGAGTAGACAGGAAGGAACTTTTCCCCTTGATGAAGGAATCAGTAGCCAGGGCTCGTTAATTGAAGGTTGAGAGAGGATTTGAGGAAACATTCTTTTTAACTCAGAGGGTGGTGGGAATCTGGACCTCCCTGCATGTAAGGGTGGTAGCAGCAGAAACCCCCATAACATTTAATGTTTTGTTGTGCACTTGCCAAGCCATACAGGTTATAGGCCAAATCCTGAAAAAATGGGTCTGGAACATTTAGGTGGTTGTTTCTGACCGACGCAGACTTGATGGGCTGAAGGACCTTTTTCTGTGCTATAGATCTCAATGATATTCTTCTAAACACCAGGGAATATAGGCCCATTTGACCCAGTCTCTGCTCATACCACAAGTGTACCATCCTAGGAATCAGCCTGGTGAATATTTGCTGCATTCCCTCTATGGCAAGTATATCTTTTCTTAGGAGAGGAGACCAAATGCAGTACTCCATGTGTGGTCTCAACTTGCTTGCTCTTGTACCCAAAGCCTCTTGCAATGAAACACCAACTTACATTTACCTTTCTAACTGCTTGCTGTGCCTGCACTATTGCTTTCGGTGACTGGTGTACAAGGACACCCAAATCCCTTTGTACGTCAATATTTTTCAATCTGTTAGTATTTAAGTAATACTCTGCAGTTCAGTTTTTCCTACTGAAGGGAACAACTTCATACTTATCCATGCTATACTGCATCTACCACATTTATTGTATGAGCAGCAAGCTTGGATATATTAAATTTGATTCCTTTATCCAGATTGTTGATATTTATATTACATATAGCTGAGGCCCAAGCACTGATCCCTGTGATGAACCACTAATCACTGCCCTCCACTTTGAAACATCCCATTTTTTTCTGTTGTTACGCATGTTTCCTATCTGCTAACCAAGTTGTACTGAGTGCCAGCACATTACTCCAACACCACATGCTTTGATTTTACTCACTAAGCTTGCTGAAAATTCACATACACGGTACAGTGGTTAGCACTGCTGCCTCACAGCGCCAGAGACCCGGGTTCAATTCCCGCCTCAGGCAGTGGAGTTTGCACATTCTGCCTGTGTCTGTGTGGGTTTCCTCCCACAGTCCAAAAATGTGCAGATTAGGTGAATTGTCTATGCTAAATTGCCCCTAGTGTTAGGGGCAGGGGTAAGTGTAGGGGAATGGGTCTGGGTGGGTTGCGCTTCAGCGGGTCAATGTGGACTTGTTGGACCGAAGGGCCTGTTTCCACACTAAGTAATCTAAAAGTAATCTAATCTAAACCACATCTATCGGTTCTCATTTACCCGTTCCCCTTATTACATCCTTAAACACTGTAGGTTTGTCAAACACAATTTTCTTTTCATTAATCTATGTTGTCTTTGAGTAATCCCTCTGTTATTTTGTAAACGTCCGATTGTTGCATCCTTTATAATAGACTCTAGTGTTTCCCTGTTACTGATGTTAAGCTAACCAGTCCATAATTCCCAGACTTCTTCCCTGTTTTTATTTAAACTGTGTGGTTACATTTGCCACCCTCTAACCTGCCAGGAACTGTTCCTGAATCTACCGAAGTTTGGAAAATGACAACCAATGTATCCACCATTTCCACGGCCACTTTCCCTTTAATACCCTGGGCTGTAGATAACGGAATGGAATCTGGGAGCATGGATTACAGGCTTTGTGCATGAACTGTCACCTCTGAATAACCCAGGTCTTTGTGTCTCACCACTGTTTAGACTCACTGCCCTATTTTAAAGAATCAATGTCCCGCTTCCGTTGCAATGGCTGTTTGAGCAGTGTCGCGATGTCTAGGATTAGTGACTATCTGAAGGATGAGTTCAGTGAGATGAAGCCAGGTATGTTATAAATGGTTTTCAATGTTTGTATATACTACAGCTTGTACAGAGATACTAATGAGCCATATTTTCCTTCCTGCCAAATGGGTAGGTGCCTATCCAGCCACTAAGCCTAGGATTCCTCGTCAATTTGCAAACCCATATGAAGAGATGAAGCTGAGCAGCTTTAGATATTGGATAGAGGGTGACACCTGTGGCAATCTTTGTAAGTATTTGCATTCTTAACAATGGGTAACGGTACAAAATGGCATCCCAGCCACAGTGGGTGTTATATACGCCAGGAAGATCCCAAGCTTAACCTCCTGGTCTCAGCCTGGCTGTTGAACTGGTCTGAGTTCCTCCCAGTTGGATGGTTCGTGAACTGAACCAGGGCGCCCCCTTGTGCCTGACCTTGGGGGTGTGACACAATATTGTCTTGTTATTGCTTACTGGATCAGTGGTGCTGGAAGAGCACAGCAATTCAGGCAGCATCCGAGGACAGGCAAAATCGACGTTTCGGGCAAAAGCCCTTCGTCAGGAATAAAGGCAGAGAGCCTGAAGAGTGGAGAGATAAGCTAGAGGAAGGTGGGGGTGGGCAAGAGAGTAGCATAGAGTACAATGGG